>NW_012267278.1:3575050-3595585 GCF_000151885.1 Dipodomys ordii | reverse complement strand
TCTTCTTTGTTGGCTGGCCATAGACCTTGAACTCAGGGGCCAGGTGCCAACCCTGAGTTCTTTTTGCTCAAGGTGAGTGCTCTACCACTTTGAGCCACAGCTCTATTTCCGGTTATCTGGTGGCTAATTGGAGATGAGTGTCACAGACTTTCTTGCCTAGGCTGGCTTTGAACCATGATCCTCAGATCTCAGTCTCCTGAGTAGCTAGGATTACAGGCGTGAGCCCCTGGCTCCTGGCTTCTGAACTTGCTTTCTACTTTGTAAAATAGACACACAAATGTACACCTCTTCAGATTCAATGACCATATGAAATGCTTGGTAAAATGCGTGGGGTAAGAGTCTTCATAGACTTTCCTGCTCAGGCTGGCTTCAAACCATGATCCTCAGGGCTCAGCCTCCAGAGTAGCTAGGCATGAGTCACCCAACTAACAGACAGTATACTTTTACTGAGGGCCTATCACAGCACAGTTAAGCAGTTAAAAAAAATATATTGCCTGCTGCTATTGCTAGTATTTTTTGTCTTTTCACTCACCAGGAATTTCTCACTGACCTTCTTTTTGTTGGAGTCCCACCTCTTTCAATTTCACTTGTTTTTTAAAATTTGTTTTTGTGCTACTGGGGTTTGAACTCCAGAATGCCATGCATTTGTGAGGTAGGCACTCTGTTGCTGAGCCACACCTCAGTGCCTTTGGTTCTGTGGAGCTGGAACTTAGCTCTAAGACTGGGTCGTGCCTTTGTAAAGCAAAGGCTAGCACTTTCCATGCTGCACCCTACCCTATTAAAGTGTCGTAGCTGAAAGCCTCATGGCTGTCGTGGGTCAGATGTCTGCACAGGCTTAGATGGGTCCACTGCTCAGGGTGTCACGGGCTGCTGCAGAAGGTCATTTGAGGCTGTCATCTTCTTCCAAGCTCACAGGGCTCTTGGTATGTTTTTGCAGCTGTGGCAGCCTGCTCCCCTCATTACAGCCATCAGAGTCCCTAATGCTACAAAGCCTTACCACAAATACTCTTTTAAAGGGCTTACCCGATTAGGCCAGGCCCACTTCCTTTTGAGTGATTCCAAATCAGCTCATTAGGGAACAATTACACCTGCAAAAATCCTTCACCTTTGCCAAGAAATGCAGTCTACTCAAGGGAATGACATTTGTCCTATTCACAGGCCCTGCCCACACTCAGAGAGGGGATTAATCATATGAGACAAGTATGTAGGAGGCAGGAATCTGGAAATTGTCTTAGAATTCTTCCTACCACCAGAAAAAAAATTTTAAGATGATGGTTTTGATAAGATGTATATTTTTTAATTATAACGCTTATTTGATTGTATCATGAGACACAACCATCCACCAAATGACATTGTGACATTGTTGATTGGATGACATTGTAATCTATAGGCAAGCAGAAACCTCAGTAGCCAACCAGAGGAGAATCCTTAGTTTAATAAATTAGTCCACATTATAGTCAATATCAAATTCTCAGAATTCTATACTGCTCTGTTTGGATGTGTGAGCATGTGTGTGTGTGTGCGTGTGTGTACATGCGTGCGCACTCCAGATTTGGGGCTTCAGCTCAGGGCCTTAACTTGCTCGCTTGCTCATGACTGGTACTCTTCCATTTGATCCATGCCTCAGCTGAACTTTTTGGCTGCCCAAGTTGGCTTTGAGCTTTAATCCTCCAGGTGTCAGGCTGGAATTACAGGTATGAGCTACTGGCATCTAGATCTACCCTGCTTTTTTATCTAAGAGTTCAAGTTCAGTAATGCCAGAAGATCTCCTTCA
Source organism: Dipodomys ordii (assembly GCF_000151885.1). Classification (NCBI taxonomy): domain Eukaryota; kingdom Metazoa; phylum Chordata; class Mammalia; order Rodentia; family Heteromyidae; genus Dipodomys; species Dipodomys ordii. Next base: position 3,593,811 of record NW_012267278.1, on the reverse strand, counting down.
ACACAGTGCAAATGCAGGCTGTCTCCCCTAGAAGGGAGATCCCTTCATGTTAGAACCCCCTTTTCCTCAGACTAACCTGACCAAAGGTTCACAAAAGGAGTACATTCCCAAAGAAAATCCCATAACTCATTCTGTGGGATGATGTTTTACCAAGGAGAGTATGGAAGAAGATCAAATTGAAACTGAATACAATTGATTAAGCAGAGTAAAGCAGAGGATAGCAAGGTATAAATAGTTCCTTTTGGAAATTTTTGAAGGGTAAATATTGGATTTGGACACTGAGAATGCTATGTGGGCCCTGTGCACACAGACTATAGGATTGCATATTCACAGACTATGATTTGTAGCTAAAATACGTTTGCATGGATATTCTTTTTCAATGTTATGGGAAGGGAAAAAGAAGGGAAGAAAAGGGAAGGGCCAACAAATGTGGGGGGGGGAGGGAGAGAGAAAGACAGTTTGCTTTGCATCTAGCTACACTTCTTTGTTTCCTAGAAATCACTTCTTACTTGGGGGTCATAAATCCAGATTCCCAGAAATCGTAAACATACGAGGAGAGTCCTCAAGCTAGAACTGACCCCTGAGGAATCTGGTGGAGGGGGACAGGGAGTAGAAGAGGTGCTGAATTCTCCTCCCTTTCCCAACTCTCTGTGACAAGGCTTGATGCTCATGATCCATGCAGGGCCCAGTATCAATCTATTCTTGAGCCAAAGTCTCCTAATAAAATCATATGAACTCTTAAGCAAGGCTGGAAATGCATACAACTAGCACATCAGCCTCTCATCTCCATGTGGTGTTCAAGAAGATTTCATTGGTTTACTTCAAAACAAAACTACAAGCTTGCTATTTTTATTTCATTCATTATGATCATCACAAAGGGTAACCTTTTCCCCCCCCCAAACTCTTAAAGAAAATGATGAAATACTTGCCAGGCACGTCAGAGTACTTATTACCTGGGCTCAGTGAGCTCATTGCAAAGGTTGTACAGTGTGATCCAGCTGTGTTGAGGATGCACTTCCAGGATGGACTCCAGATGCTGATGGACAGAAGCTGGAGGCCTTTGTTACTACAGGACTTCTTGCTCTATAATACAGTCAATAGTGCCTTTTAGACACAGTGTCATATCTTTCCTACCAAACTGTGGTCTTAATGACTAATTTAGTCTGATTAAATGTAGATGTAGAAAAGAATAACAGGGGAGTGGATCTGATCAAAGTGCAGCCTTTGCATGAATAGAAAGGTCATGATTAGACCCTTTACTGTGCACCATTTAATATGCACCAAAAGACTGGCAACCAGGGTTCACACCTGTAATCCTCCTTAGTCAGGAGGCTGAGCCTTGAGGATCCTGGTTCATAGTCAGCCTGGCAGACAAGTCCATGAGACTCTTATTTCCAATTCATCAGCCAAAAGCTGGAAGTGGAGCTGTGGCTCAAGTGGTAGAGCACTAGCCATGAGTGAAAAAAATAAGAGACAGCACCTAAGTCCCAAGTTCAAATCTCTGTACTGACACCAAAACAAAGCAAAAAACACACCACTGCCAACAAAAAATGGATTCTCAAAGTGAAAAATCAATGCAACAGTCCATACGTACAGCTTAAAGAGTGAAGATTTGGAAATATTAACTGTCCTGTAAGTTCAGCATGACCCGGGCTGGCTCCCAACCCACCCATGGGTGGAACACTCCAGTGTTCTCCAGGCCTCCCGACTCCCCATCCTGAGAGAGGTGTGTTCATCTCTATCTATTCCTGTGTCTGTGTCCTCTCAGTCCTTTCATTCCTTCCCTCCATTTCCATACCTGTAGGTGACTCAGGCCCTTTATCACTTCACATCTGAACAGCATGCTGTCTCTAGGTTCCCATCCAGTGGGGCCTAGAGAGGCTGTCACATCTGTCTTCCTGTCTCACTGGACAGATCACATCACTTCCCAGCACAGACACCTGCTGAGGTTTCCTATTTCCCATGACACCACACCCAGCTTCTTGTCTTGTCAGCTTCTCAAGGCTCTCCAAATGGGATACATCTCCAACCTTCCACCAGCCTTCACTATGCCCCATCACTCCAGAAGGTCCCTGTGCCCCAGGTCCTGAGGAAGCCTTTCTCTATGGTGTGCCTAGGCCTGGAGTGCCATCCAGCGACCTGAGCCTCATTAACTCAAGCCACCAGGCTGCTGTACGGGCTGTGCTGCACACCCTCCCTGAGCTCCCCTTTGAACCTGTCCAGCATTACACATGTCTTCAGCACTTAATTATATTCCTGCCTGTGTACTGGTGGCTGTTTTATGAATATGTCTATATGCTTCTAGGAGTCAAAGTAAATCCTGTCTTCTCTATCCACTATGCACTGGGTACATGGGTGGCACCACTTGCTTCATATATTTTCTGTCCAGGCTGAGCTATGAAGAGAATTCTTGTTTTTAGTTTATGCTCTTACATGTTCTTATAGTCATAATGCCAAAGTTTTAAACACAAATGATTCCTTAGAATTGAGTTATTAATTTGCTGAATAGAAACTTATAAGGATCTATCAGTTATAATTTGTGTATGTATGTGTGTGTGAGAGAGACAGAGAGAGAGAGTGTGTAAGAGTTTATGTGTATGTGAGCATGTATGTGTGAACTCAGGGTTGCATGTTCTTGCTTAGCTCTTTTGCTCAAGGCCGGTGCTTTACCACTAGAGTCACGCCTCCAGTTCTGGCTTTTTGCTGGATAATTGGAGGTAAGAGTCTCTCAGATTTGTCTGCCCAGATAGACTTCACACTGCAATTCTCAGATCTCAGCCTTCTGAGCAGCTAGGATGACAGGTGTAAGGCATAGGCTCCTGGCTTTCAGCAACAGTTCTTCGTTAGAAAGGAAGAAAGAAAAAATACACAGGTAGGGTATATGTACTTCAAATATGAATTCAAATGACATCTCTTTAACAAAACACTAATCTTCTACATGGGCCATTCATCAATGGTAGCTGTTATTACATACCTACAACATCCTACATGTACCTCTACATAACAATATTTCTTGTATTTCCTTTATACATTGTCTTTATTCCTTCCATGTACCTCATACTGGGAGTTTATTGATGTTAGGACACCCTGAATCTATAGAGACTAACACAGAGCCAGCAACCTTGTTGGAGGCTTGTTGAATGAATAAATGTAATATATGACATGCTGCAGAATGGGTGGCCCTTGGGGATGTGGTACTTAGTAACTGTGCTAACAAACAAGCCAGTCAAGGGCTGGAGGTATAGCTTAGTGGTAGGACACATGCTTAGAATGGGCAAGGCCCTGGCAATGAAGACAACAAAAAAAAAAGAAACAAGCTAATCATAAAAAGACCAATTCTATGTGATTTTATTTTAAGAGCTGCTTACCTAGTCAAACTCCTAGAAGAAGGGAGAATAGTGTTTGCCATGGGCTAAGGAAGGAGGGAAATTAATTAGACTTAAGGCGTGTGTGTGCGTGTGCATGTGTGTGTGTGTGTACACTAGGGCTTGAACTTAGGGCCTGGGTGTTGTCCCTAGCTTTTCTGCTCAAGGCTGGTATTCTACTATTTGAGCCACAACTCCACTTCTGTTTTTGTTTTGTCTTTTTTTTGTGTGGCTAGTTGCAGATAAGTCACTTGTCTGCCTTGACTGGCTTCGAACCTCAGTCCTCAGATTGAAGTCTCTGAGTAGCTAGGATTGCAGGCACAAGCAACTGACACCCTGCTTTCACACACATTATTAAATAATGTGACCTGAGATGTGATTGATAAGATATAATTTCACCTGTATTAAACAAAGAAAAATGCATGAGTAAGTGAAAGCTGAAATTATAACAAAACTGAATTTCAAAAATTAGCCTTAAAGACAAGTGACATTGTTCCTCAGAAAAAGAAAATCAAAGCTAAGATCCCTAACTCCCCTGCACCCCTCTCATCCACATGTAGCAGATTTTTCATAGGGTTTAATGTGTGCCAGACAACTTTCCCCAAACTACCTACAACTTCCTCCTTGTCTTTTCAGCAATTTTGACTTAGTGTCACACCCCAAAAAAGGGCACACCTCTTTAACCCTTTCAACTCTGGAATCAAACACACCCTTATTAGATGTGCTTTTCACACAGTCAGTGGCAGTCCTTCTGGTGAGCTGGCCACAGCTGAACAGGGCAAAGCAGGAGGAAGACAGACCAGGTGTGAGGAGTAAGGAAGCTGGTTCTTTCTGGTTATGTGGGCCAAACTGCCATCTACTTCCTATATTTTCTTGGTGCTTGGATAGGAACCTGGAAAGAAGCAACACCATGGTAAGAAATGAACATCAGTTTTATCTCTTCATTGCCTAAGACTTTGTTTTAAACTTATCTAGAAGTATTAGTATTAATAACATCCAACAGCTTCACAATGTGTTTGTTGTCTACATCTGGCAATTTTTTTCTGGTTTAAATAATCTTAAGCACTTGTGAGCAGAAGGACTAGAGTAGGAGGGGGCTGAGTCCCTGGGTCACTTTAGCTTGATTGAGAATGCAGAGCCGGAATGAGAGCTACACTGTCTGCTAGCTTGGGGATCATTAGCCAGCTACTCTAGTTAAATCCATTGGAGTTCATGCCGCCATTGTGACCATTTCTGTTTTATAGTCCTGTGGTGGGGTGTGCTCTAAAGAATTTATTTAATCCTGTTCTTAGCCTTGAGTTAAAAACAACTTTTGTCCCCACCCCTTTGTTAAATTTAAAGATAAACAGATACTCAGCCTAGTGAGGAAAAAAAAAAGCAACACTAGTGGAAAAACATGGTTTTGAAAGGCAGGATGGCTTTTTCTTTTTCTTCACAGTAGCATGAGTTAGAAATCTACTTCACGTTCTTTTAAAATATAGGTTATCTTCCAAATATATTTCGCAGTGGGCGTTGCTGGCCGGCAACTCTCCTCCACCCGCCTTGTTCCATAGCAACTTATTATGTATTGCACATACTTTCCCCAAAGGCGAATTATTAGGGTGCAGAAATTTATAGGACCAACTCAGCTTCTTACAACCCTATGATTCCAGGAGTTGTGGGGATTAAACTAAGAGAAAACAAAACAAAACAAATCAATCCTGTAAACCTTTTAGAAGAAGAATTTTATATAGGGCCTATTAAACTTTATTTACTAGTTTGATTATAGAGACATAAGTATAAAACTTTGGGTAAGAGCTGGGCATTTTATATTCATTTTTTCTCTATTAAAACTTTAACACTTTCCCCATCATTGGTAATTTCAGACACAATGGCTTCATAACTACATTGAGAAGTAGTCGTTATGCTAAGGTGTGGGCTTTTGATCTAGAAATCTTTTTTTTTTTACTTTTATTCTCATGTTTTTCATGTTATTTTAATTTTTTGTGACACTAGGATTTTAACTCAAGACCTCGTGCTTGCTATGTAAGCGCTCCATCACTTGAGCCACCTCCTCAGCCCAGAATTAATCCCTTAATGTTTTACAAATTTCTTTTTTCCCCTTCTCCCCCAGTCCTGAGGCTTGAACTCAGGGCCTGGGCACTGTCCCCGAGCCTCTTTGTGCTCAAGGATAGCACTTTACCATTTGAGCCACAGCACCACTTCTGGCTTTTTCTGAATAGTTTTTTGGAAATAAGAGTCTTATAGACTTTTCTGCTTTGAACCGCATCCTTAGATCTCAGCCTCCTGAGTAGCTAGGATTCCAGGCATGAGCCACCAGCACTCAGCTAACAAATTGCTTTTTAAGAAATGGTTTGTCGGGGCTGGGAAGGTGGCTCAGTGGTAGCGTGCTTGCCTTGCATGCCTGAGGCCCTGGGTTCGATTCCCAGCACCACATAAGCAAAAAGAAAAAAGCCGGAAGTGGCGCTGTGGCTCAAGTGGTAGAGCGCTAGCCTTGAGCTGAAGAGCTGAGGGACAGTGCCCAGACCCAGAGTTCAGGCCCCACGACCGGACCCAAAAAAAAAAAAAAACCAAAAAAGAAATGGTTTGTCAAGTTAAAAAAAAATCTAAACACCTAGAGTAACGTGACTATGAACCTTCAAAAAGTATTTGAAGTTTAAGAAGTGACATTTCTGCTTTTCTTGTCAGCCATCTCATTAGTGCCCATTTGTAAATATCTAAAAAGGCTGTAAGCAGTCTGCTGTAACTATAGTAGCTAGACAAGCTTGGGCTGCTAGAGTTGTAGGAGGAAGGCCCCTACTGATCATTCTGAAGGTTCTCTCTTGAGTTTCTCTGCAACAGGAGATTAAAGGTATATGGAAAGATACACGGTGCTATACCCACACCGCAGGCACCCGTGCTGTAGTGGCTAGTGGGAACCAACATCTGAATTGTAATTGGGAATGTTGAAATGGGCAGAGCCTGCTGCCTGTGTCTCCAGGCGTAATGAGGACGAGGGCAGTGCAGGAAAGCCTGGGTGTGCAGGCTTGTCCGCCTCAAGCCTGTACAGGAGTTGGGTTTGCAAACTGCAATCCAAACTCACAAGCTGAGGCAGAGAGAAGGCATCTCGCTCACACCTCCTGCCAGGAAGAATGGGGCGATGATGAAATGTTTTATTTTTCATAGCTGAAGGAGCAGCAGATTCTGCATTGTCTACTCAGAGACAGACTCAGACTTGGTCCTGATTTCCAGACCACCTTCCCAAAAAGACTGGAGGGAAAAAGAAAGCTAGGTTCCATAGGAGGGGAAAGAAAGTTGGTCTTTCTGAGGTGGAAAGGTAGAGAGCCAGTGGAAAAAGTCACTTGATGATGAATGGCTCTTGCATGGATGAATGTTATGGCTCCCTCACCCCCCACTCCACTAAGGTGTGAGCTTCTCCAGCTAGGGCGATCTAGTGCAGTTCTTTGGGCATGACTGGAGCTGCCCTTCTGGCCCAGGGTTTGTTTCCCCTCCTTACTTGGACTCTTCATCCTGCCCTGCCTCAATTTGTGTGTGTATGTGTGAACTGAGACAAATCATGTGCACCTTGCAGTTCTTGCAGATGTGAAATAGGATGGCACCCACCCCTCACAGGGCTGGCATGGGATTCTCAGCACATGGTGAATGCTTAAGAAATGTTTTGGCTGGTAGTGTGGCCCAGCAGTAAAGCATTTGCCCAGCATGTACAAAGTCCCAAGTTCAATACCACACCAGAAAGTAAATGATGAAAGTTCCAGCCAATATTCTTTAAGAAATGTTAGCTGAAAGAAATCACAAGAGGAAACGTAAAGGCCAAGAAGTGTATAAAACACACTCAGTGCCATGCTCAGAAGAAATTGGGCTGAGGAATGGAACTCACTGATATAGTGCCTGTTTAGTAAATGCAAGGCCCTGAGTTCAAGCCCCAGTACCATCAACTCAGGACAGGACAGGATAAGGCCCTGAGTTCAAGCCTCAAATTTTTACTTTCTAGTTTGTTTGTTATGGTTGTTTTGCTCAAGGCTGGAGCTCTACCACTTGCTAAGAAGAAAGTAAAAAAAGATATGGTTACAGAAAGTGAGGGTCTTGTTTTACTCAGGATGAGCCACGGTCTGCGTACTTCACTTAGCATCTGCTAACATAATCTACAACAAAAAAATATTCTTAAAGAGTAGACTTGTGTTTTTCTTTATTCTAGCTATAACAATTTAGAGACAAGTGTTTGTAAGCAATGAAAGACCACACCCTGAAGATGCATTAACCCTTGTAAACCTGGGATGTCCTGCTATGTTAGTCTCCATCCCATCAATCAAAGCAGGCTCTTAGTAGTTACTTAGCATCTCAAACTTCAGCCTGCAGTATAAAGGACAGCAAGGATAGCAACATGTCAGACTTTTTCTTTTTTTCTTTTTGCTGGTCCTGGGGCTTGAACTTGAACCACAGCACCACTTCTGCCTGTTTCTGTTTCTGTGGTACTGAGGAATCAAACCCAGGGCTTCATGCATGCTAGGCAAGCACTCTACCACTGAGCCACATTCCCATCCTGGCCTCAAAGTTGAGATCCTACTGCCTCAGGCTCCTCAGTGCTGGGATTACAGATGTATGTCACCGTACCTGGCTAATACTTTTCAAAGTAAGAAGCAGAATATACCTGAGCATGGTGGCTCATGCTCTTGGTACCAGTGATCCGATCATCTCTTAACGGTGCTGTCTTGGAGACGCGTGTCCTTTCTTTACAGTGCTGCCCTCCCCATTGCTCTGCTGGTCTCCATCGCCTTCCAGTGCTGCCCACCTTGGTGACCATCAGAGGCTGGTATGAAGGCCACAGACTGTCAGTCCTCTCTGGGGATCTCCACCCTCTTCTCCCCAACTTGTTTCTGGTCAATTTCATCAAATCTTTTATATACAAATCCCAACTGAAGATTAGTCCTTGCTTCTTCAGTACTTAGATTCTCAGGCTTACTGGGGGCTCAGTTGTGTTTTAAAGTAACTACCCTTGAAAGTCCATGAAGCAAGAACTGATTTGACTACATAATGAGCACATTCCTATTTTCCAGTCCAGCTAAACTTAAATTCTCTAGTTAGTGAATTGATAAAGTTAATCAAGATAAGCACACACAACCCAGGAGGCAGATAGGAAGTACTTACCATCAATCACAAACTCCTATTTTAGTTAGACATTATGAGCAAGAAAAAAAATTCACCAATTTATTATTTATCTCAGCTGTAAAGCAAATTAATTCAGTCTGACAGATACCTTTGTGAGAAAGAGAAAATGCTTGAGCAACTGTTGAATTTATGGCTATATTTTCTTCACCATCAGGAACTCTTGTTGCTTGTGGACTTGGTCCAAGAAACACATAGCCCACTAGCTTGGATAGTTGAGAAAAGTAAGACAGAATGGTTTAAAAGGGATAGCCAAGGCTTATAAGGAGTCTAAGAGTGGTCAAAGAAATTCTTGACTCACATGGTTTCTTCCAAGGCCCTATGCTTAAATACATAATCCATAATTTTAATTCTTTTTCTTTTTTTGAAAGTTGAGTATTACCTTTAATATTCAGGTAATTTACGTGGGGGTTTCAACTTAACGTATTAATTTAGGTGTACAATGCATCTTGATCAGTTGACCCTTCCATCATTCCCTTCCCACCAACCCCTTCCTCCACCAGTTTCGTGAAGTTTCCTGATTCTATTTTCACATACGTACATTGAGTGTTATGACTGTGTTCTCACATTGTTCTTCTCTTTGCATACCTCTTCTTTTTTTTTTCTAAAGATTATTTCAATCTGTCCCACGTTTCTGTGTTTGTAATAGGGTTAGAATGGAAGGTGTGTATGATTTGTGTATAATATGTGTATGTAATTATTTACTTTCTTAGACTTGGGTTCTGAAAGGAATTTAAAACAGCCTCAGTTGCAGTTTCAAGTAAGGGAAGATGAAGAAATTATTGTCATGTGAACAGGAGAGGGCAGAGGTCTTCCCCATCCCGACTCCTTTCTCCCAATCTGTGACTTCTCCTTTACCTGAGTTTTGTTACCTGTGGCCTGACCTGCAGTCTGCAGTATCAAATGCAGAATTCCAGGCATAAACCATATACATGCTTTAAATTGTGTGCCTTTGTAAGCAGCACACCTCGTGATATCCTCTTCTCCTATCTGTCCCAACCCAGGTCATGCTCACACTGTTATCCAGCTTGTGCTCACTGTAAACTATGTCAGTTATCAGATGCTTTATCACAGAGCTGGTCTTCAAGCAGCCCTAACCTTTACTTCATGTTGGCCCCGAAGGTACAAGTAGTGGTAAGTAGGAGGCTCCAGAACTTAAAACACAGAAAGAAGAGCAGATTTACTTGGGAGCTATGTGGCCATATTGCAGAACACTAAAAGAGACTGTGCCAGAAGATGCTCTGTAAGGTAGAGAGGATAGCGCTCTGGAGGCTGGAAATGCAAGGTTAAGGCAGCAGCAAAGTGAGAATCTCACAGACTTTTCTGCTGGCCTGGCTTTGAACCATGATCCTCAGATCTTAGTCTCCTGTAATCTTAGGATTACAGGCATGAGCCATTGACATGTGGCTTAGTTGTTATTTGTAGAGACACTTTCTCACCTAAGTCTGAAGGAGAAGGCTATTTCTAGAACATATTTCTAGCTACTAGGCAGAACGGCTTGACAGAGGCCTTGTCATATTGTACATTCAACATGTCCTAAAGGCCCTTCTAGTCTGTCTCTCTCTCTTTCTCCCCTCCTATCAATGATCTACACTGAGTGAACCCAACCGAAACCAAAGGGCAAAGGAGTCAGTTTCTATATTCTATCATGATTGGGTGCCTGGAACATTGACAAGGGTAAAGAAAGGAGAGCCAGCAGAAATCCTTGCACACCGTTTACACAGTTACCACAATTCCAAACAGAGCTCCATCCAGCACAAGGGTAGGCTCACCTGCCCTGTGCTCTCTGACATCCTATTGAACGGTTGGGTCTGGGAATGAGCATGTGCGCAGCTGTAATGCATTCCATACAGTGAGCACAGTTACAAAAGCGGCACACCTCATGTTATTCTGATTAAGACTGATTTTTCTAGTGACACATTGTATTATCAGATGGGAAATATTACTGAGCTAACTTCTAGAAAGCCTGATTTATTTCTTAGGAAAATTACTTTTTGTGCCGTAGCTTGCCTTCCTCTTCCCCCCCCCCCCCCCCCCCACTCTGTTTTTTCTTTTTTTTTTTTTTTGCTGGTTCTGGGGCTTGAACTCAGGGACCTAGGCATATTCCTGACTTTTTTTTTTCCTTAAGGCTAGCACTCTAGCACTTGAGTCACAGCTCTACTTCTGTTTTTGCTTTTGTTTTTGGTTTTGGGTGGTTAATTGAGATAAAAGTGTTGTGGACTTACCTCCTCCGGTTAGCTTCAAACTGTGATCCTCAAATATCAGCCTCTTGAGTAACTAGGATTACAGGTGTGAGCCACTGGCACCTGGCTTATAATATGCCTTTTTAAAGTAAGAAAACACTCCTGGCACAAAGTAATTGTTAGTGAAATTAGTAGTTGATCCCACAATTCAAACAATCCTCAATATTATCTTTTATCTTCCTTTCTGGCTGATCAAGTGTTACTGGTAGGTTACAAGTAGGTTTCACTTTATTTTTTGCCAATAAATAAATGATTTAAAGATAATTCTTTCCTGAATCTGGGAATTTTTTTTAAAGAAGCTTCTTTTTGTACCAGTAGGGTTTGAATTCTGGACCAGGTGCTCTTGCTTAGGTTTTTTTGCTCAAGGCTAGTACTAGACCACACCACCAATTCCAGTTAAGTGTCTGACAGATTTTTCTGTCTGGGCTGGCTTTAAACCTTGATCCTCAAATTTCTGTCTCCGGTGTAGCTAGGATGTCAGGTGGAAGCCACTATCCCTGGCCTAAACTCCTTACTTTAATGAAATTAAACTGTTTCATACATGTTGACTTCCTATTCAGTAATGCCTCTCTTTTTCTCACTTTCTTCTTCCTTTCTCTTCCTTTCTCTCCCTTTCTCTCTCTTTCTTTCTCTTTGACATTAGTAAACTTGGAAGTTAAAAAAAATTGTCCCTATTTTTTTTTGTCAGTTGTGGGGCCTGAGCTCTGGGCCTGGGCCCTGTCCCTCAGCTCTTCAGCTCAAGGCTAGAGCTCTACCACTTTTGAGCCACAGCTCCACTTCCATCCTTTTCTGCTTATGTGGTGGTGAGGAATCGAGCCCAGGGCCTCATGCATGCAAGGCAAGCGCTCTACCAGTAAGCCACCTTCCCAGCCTCTCTGTCTCTATTGTTTTACTCAATTGTAAACTTATTTTACATGATGAGATGTGCTTATTGTTTGGGTGTGAGGTGACAAAAAACATTTCAATCCTCATGCCATCCCCCCGTGAAAACACAGAGATTACATAACAATAACAACCGCCACCACTAGTGGGCATAGGAAAAGGGATGGGCATTGGAAGCAAGGACAGGTGTTAGGACAGCACAGAGACAAGCAAGACTGCAGCACAAGCAAGACTGCACCCTGGGAGCTGAGGGGTCATGCTGGAGGAAGAGCCTCTAGAGGTCTACTGTGTTACTGCTGATGCACCATAGGAATAGCTGCACCCTGGGAGCTGAGGAGTCATGCTGGAGAAAGAGCCTCTAGAGGTCTACTGTGTTAGGGAGCTGAGGGGTCATGCTGGAGGAAGAGCCTCTAGAGGTCTACTGTGTTACTGCTGATGCACCATAGGAATAGCTGCACCCTGGGAGCTGAGGAGTCATGCTGGAGAAAGAGCCTCTAGAGGTCTACTGTGTTACTGCTGATGCACCATAGCAATAGCTGAACCATGGACCAAACAATGGCTGGTTGTGGCAATTTAATGATGCTTTTCATTAACTGTAAAGAGTGTTACTCCTTGTGATCCTTTGGGACAAATGTTGGCTTTCACCGTGTGTATGTGTGTGTGTGTGTGTGTGTGTGTGTGTGTGTGTGCGCGCGCGCGCACGTGCTTGCGAGTACTGGGGCTTGAAGTCGGGACCTGGATACTGTTCCCTAGCTTTTACCTATTCAGATAAAAGAGTTCAGGTAAACAAAGGCCCAAACACCCAGGCATATGCTGTGAACCTAAGGTATTACCAAAGTACTATAGCTAATCTTATTATTTTCAATAATGTTCATTTGAATCATGCTTATCATGGCTAAATAGGAGATAAGAGCTAAGGTTTCTTCTAGAAATCAACAGAGTGGGATCTTCAGGAATCACAAATGTTTTCATAAAGACTTACTTTGGTACACTGATGACCACATTCTAGAAGGATATACAGGTAGGGACATGTAGAAAGCTTGATTTGCCTTTTTGAGTCAGTGCTGGGCTGGGACCCAGCAGTAAACCTGAAGGAGCTGAGTGTGGGTGCCAGCAGTAGTGTTTGGGTGTAAAATCCTCCTGTAGGCAGGAAGAAAGTTCTTCCATACCATGTGGGGCTGAAAAGATTTTCATTGTGTTTTGTTTTTGTTTTTTTTTGGGGGTCCGGTCGTGGGGCCTGAACTCTGGGCCTGGGCACTATTTCTCAGCTCTTCAGCTCAAGGCTAGCGCTCTACCACCTGAGCCACAGTGCCACTTCCGGCTTTTTTTCTTTTTGCTGATGTGGTGCTGAGGAATCGAACCCAGGGCCTCAGGCATGCAAGGCAAGCGCTCTACCACTGAGCCACCTTCCCAGCCCCTTTCATTGTGTTTTATCCTCAAGCATGGTGAGAACTCCTTGAAAGGGAAGAGGGGTAGTCTTAATTGCCTCTGTATATATAGTTTTGTTCTTGAGATAGGGCCTTTCTATGTACCTCAGGCTAGCCTTGAACTTGCTATTACAGCCCAGGCTGACCTCTTGCCAAATCTTTCTGCTATAGCCATGCAAGTGTTGGTGTTATGGGCATGTACCACCCACCACTCCTGGATTCTAAATTCTTTGTGCTGGTACTGGAGCTTGAACTTAGGGGTCTTATATTCTTGCTTAGCTTTTGCACTGAAGACTGGCACTCTACTACTTGAACCATGGCTCCACTTCCCTAAATTCTTTAGCACCAGCAAATACTTGATATCCTGCTCCAGCAGGAGGCCCCCATGGTAGCTTCTGAGAAGGCACGTAGGCCATTTTTCCTGTTGGTGTGGGGCTTACATTCTATCAGGGAATGAAAAAGGGGGGTAAACACCAAAGATGTATTTTTTAAATGGTTGGTTACATTTTCAAATAATATTCTCAACACATTTTTCTTTATCCTCCAAACATGGTTTTAGGGGAAGTATATCTAAATTTAAACTAGGATTCCAATTGGTAAATAAAGCAAAACAAATGAAACAAATCCAAACAAAACAATAAGTATGATTTTAGATATACTGTAACATACTAATAATTTATGCTGTGTGTCCTGGCCTTGAGCTTTCCATTAAATGGAAGATAGCACAGATTTCTGACATTATACAAGGAACGGGGTTTTGCTTAGCCAATTCTGATCAAAGATGTATTCCTGCCAATCACAGCCCCCAGGGGAAAGCTGCATTCTTTGTAGATGACTCTTCCTTCCCAAATGACTCAAGAGTCCTCCTTCCTAAGACCTGAAATGTGTACTTAAGTCAGATAGATGGTGTCACTCACTGTATTTCTACGCTATTTCTGAGGAAAAAGCTTGATTTTTAAGGCAACTTTATCAAGATATAATTTACATACACCAAATTATGTTATGCTCATTGGTTTGTTTTTAAAGTGACAGGGGCTTGCTATGCTGTCCAGGCTGGCCTTAACTTTTTGGGCTCAAGCAGTTTTGCCTATTTCCTGAATAGCTGGGATTATAGCAGTGAACCACAGTGCCCTGCTGATATACTCATTTAAAGGTACAGTTGGATGAGTTTTGAAAAGTATGTACACACAGATAGCCATCACCCCAATTAAGATATAGACTATTTCTATATAGACTATACCCCAAAGTTCCTCTGTCTCCTCCTCGTCATAATCCTGTCTCTTGCCGCTTACCTTTGACAACTACCAATCTGTTTTGTATCATTATGTATTAGATTTGCCTTGGCTTCAATGTCATATAAATGCTGCAACGAACTGCAACCATTAGTCTTGCTTCTTCCTTTTATTTTTTTTCTTTTTGTGGAGTTGGAGATTGGATGTGGGATTTCACACATGCTAGATAGTCACTCTTCTATGGAGTTGAACCCTTAGACCCACTTAGCATTATGGTTTGAGAACCACCCATGTCATTACATGTTTTCAAAGTTTCTTTTAGGAAATTAACAGAACACTCTGGCAAGTGCTAAAGAGTCTGAATGTCTGGAGGGCAGGAAGAATCTAGCAGTTGATGGCTAAACTGAAGAGCAAGTAATTGGTTTTGTAAAAAGCAGCTTTAGCCTGGCATTGATAGCTCACACCTGCAATCTTATTCAGGAGGTTGAGGTCTGAGGATCACAGTTTGAAGCCAGCTGGAGCAGGAAAGGTTGTGAGACTCTTATCTCCAATTAACCACACAAAAGCTGGAAATGGCACAGTGGTTCAAGAGGTAGAATGTTAGCTTTGAGCAAAGAAACAAAACAACAAAACAAAAAAAAAACCCACAAACGCTCACAGTGTCTAGACCCAGAGAACCAGCCTCAGGACTGGCACCAAAAAAACCAAAAAGCAACTTTAGCCAAAACTGGAAAAGGAGATGCATATAGTGAGCAGAGAGAAAGACTGCTGACAGTGCATCTTTACAGCATGGGAAAATGGGATTGCAACATATTCTCTCCTCAGGCAAGAGAGAATAATACAGGCTTAGTTGTATTTGGACAGTCTGGAATTGAGCCAATGGACTCTAACCTACTTTCCCCTGCAACTTCTTCAAGATAGATTTGATGGCCTGTCCAGGTGGAGACAAAGAGCTCTATATTAAGACTTAGAAAGGCTTCATTGGCTATGCAATCTTGACAAACAGGTATGAAGACTACCTAGCATGAGGGCTGTTGGAAAATAAAAATAAAAGTCTACACAAATCATTTAGCAGGTGTCTTACATAAGGAGGGCTTGTGAGCATGTATTATGACTTAAAATCCTGTAATACTTTGACTTGTAATAAAAGAATCCAAATGTTTCCTTAGGAAGCCAGAATTGCTTCAGTTTTTAAAATTAAACCATAGTGAATCCTTCTCTATTTCTATAACCACGGAAGAACTAGATCAAGTAGCAACCTCTGGTGGGATTTTAGAAGCAAATAGTCTAGTTTTGAGAGCTGGGAGAATGGCTCCATCACTAGGCCACCAGTCAGTCCAGCTCCATACTTGCAAAGTCCCACCTGGTGCTTTTCAGGCAGAAGCTCTGCCAGGGGGTGGGGAGAGATGATAGAGGTCGTGATCTGATTCCTGAGCCACAGGCTCATCAGCTCTATGGTGGGTGGGCACCTCCCCATGCACTACATGGGTTTGACAGCTGTAACGGATTTAAGAGTCTGATGTGGAATCATCGCAGGGTGTGAATCGTCCCCTGAGCGGGTTGTTTTAGTCTGTTAGCTTTGGGAACTTCCTTCCTGTCTGCACAGATCTTTACTCATCCGGCTGTCACACTGCAGGATTGCCCGAACACAGGCGTCACCTTACAGCTGCATGGAGCGCAAATGAAATGTAAGAGAGGGCCGTGAATCTCCCTGCGGAGTCAGTGAATCTCCCTGCCTCGTGCTGCTCACCTTCCGGGAAAGGTGGGGCTTGCTTTTGGGCTCCTGATCCAGGTGCTCCAGCCAGCACCAGGTGCTCCAGCCAGCACCAGGTGCTCCAGCCAGCACCAGGTGCTCCAGCCAGCACCAGGTGCTCCAGCCAGCACCTGGGTTCTGAGTGTAAGAGTTTCTTTTTGGTTTTGTGCCGGACTTGAACTCAGGGCCTGAGCACTGTCCCTTAGCTTTTCCAAGGCTGGCCCTCTACCACTTAAGCCACGGCTCCACTTCCAGTTTTTGCTAATTAAGTGAAGAGTCTCAGGGATTTTTTTCTACCCGGGATTGACTTCGAACCTGGATCCTCAGATCTCAGTCACCTGGGTAGCTAAGATCATAGGTATGAGCCACTGGCGCCTAGCTAAGAGTTAATTCTTGAGGGGACCGTAGGGCACCTAGGGGCCCAAAGGTGGGCTCAAGGCTCCTCGCCCAGCCTTCCGGCCTCCTTTCCCAACCCTTCCCTCAAGCCAGCACCCAGCCTGCTTCCCCGAGAGGGCGAACACCCGTGCCTGGGGCGCCCACTGGAACTTGCTTTTGGATTTCTTCGGGGCTCCCCCCGGGCTTCCGGCCCCAGGTGCCTGGCGTTTCGTTCCCCCCCCCCCCACCATTCTGAGACTCCAGGGGACCGATTGCGACAGCCCCACCCCGCCCGGAGTGGGCGGGTCCCACGGGCGCAGGGCCACGCGCTTCCTTCCCCAGCGTCCCCCCCCCGCCCCCTGCGGCTGGCCAGGTGTCCGGAGCCCTCGCGCCCCCTCGGCCTTCGGTGTCTTTCCGTCCCGCGACCTCAGGGTATTTATTTATCCCAGTCGGCGCTGGCGTTGGGGAAAGCGCCGGGCTTAGGCGGGGCTGCTCGGAGCGGCGCGGCGCGGCGCGGCGGGGCGTTTGAATGCTGCGCGCCTTTCTCATTGGAGGAACGCGGCGCGGCGATCCGGGAGGAGTTGGGTGCCGCTCTCCGAAGGTTTTCCTCCTGCTCGTGTGGTGCCCACGTGGCTTCTTACTGGTCTGGGGGTGGGGTGGGTGCGGGGCGGTGTGTGTGTGGGGGGACTACGAATCCGTTGTCTTAGAAAAGGGAGAGCCCTGCGTGGCTCTGGACAAATCCCACCCTGCGATGCTGGGCGCGCGCCGCTGCTCTGCAGCCACGCGTGGAATTGTGTCTTGTTGTTTGGGTTCATGGGCTTTCCGAATTTCCGTGAAAAAGCAAAGCATTATAATGAAAGGAAATGCCGTCCTCAGTCACGTGGCGCCCCAAACCATACTTCATTTAGTGAAGGCTCAAAAAGTAAAGTTACTTCATTTAGTAAAGGCTCAAAAAGTAAAGTTCTAGAGGGTTTTTTGTGGATAAGAATGAATAAAGACAGCCTCTCTCTCTCTCCTCGCTCTCCTCTTGAACTCAGAGCCTTGCATTCGCACCTGGCCTTTATCCCTCAAAGCTGAACCACTTAAGCCACACTAGCCATTTGTTGGTAACTGGAGGTGAGTTCGTCTCGCGGGGTGGTCAGCCTGGGCTGGCTTTGAAATCTCAGCCTCCCGAGTCGCTAGGACTATAGGTGTCAGCCAGGGGCGCTCACCATCCACCGCCCCATTTTAGCAATAGCAAGTAGAGGTCTACATTGAATTTGGCCTCTAGTTTAAGCAACTCTGTAACGAACTAGTAAAGCGGAGAGCACCAGGATTCTCACATTGTCTTTCCCTTTTATTTATTTTCCAGTCCAGAGCACAGCCACCGGAAGATAACAGAAAGAAGCCGGTTTTGGGGAAACTTGGCACTCTGTTCACGGCTGGAAGGAGAAGGAACACCAGGTCTGGCCCCGAGGGTTCCACCAGCTCCAATACCAAACCAGCCTCTCCCAGAGATGTAACCTCTTCTAACGCCCCTGAAAGAGACAGTGAGAAAAGTAAATGTGAGAACCACCAACCGAAGCCACCGGACCCGAGGGAGGACAGCTCCTCCCAGGAGACCCAAGGCGAGGGCTGTGTCCTGGCAACCTCGGGCGACGCCGCCGAAATGTCACCTGGCTCGCCGAGTGCCGCGGCCGGGCAGCCGAGCCCCGACAGTGATTCACCCCAATTAGAACCCCTGCAGGCAGAGGGAGAGCCGTTCCCAGATGCCACCACCGCTGCCAAGCAGCCGCATTCCTCAGCGCCGAACCGCTCCGGGCAAGAGAGCGCAGAGGCGCACGCACGCCGTCCCGGGGAGGACGCGCCGCCGGACGCTGGGCACCCGCAGCAGACAGCCCGGGCTTCGGAGGCTGCGTCGGGATCTCCCACCCGGGAGCGGCCGGTGGAAGGACGAGGCGAGGTCCCCGAGGGAGCCCCCCACGCGGGTGCGTGTAGCGACCCCCAGCCCCCCGAGGACGCCTCTGGCCCGCGCAGTGGCCCTCCCACCCCGGGCGAGCGCGCGCATCCCTCCAAAGCGTTGACTTTGGACATCTACTTGAGCAAGACCGAGGTGGTGCCGGTGGACGAGCCGGTTGGAATCGCTGCTCCCGGGGCAGAAGAAGATTTCGGCGACTCGGACGACATGGATAAGAAATCGAGCGGCCGCCGGTCGGGCCGGCGGAGGCGATCGCAGAAATCCACCGACTCGCCGGGCGCGGACGCCGCCGGGCCGCCTGAGAGCGGAGCGCGGGACGACGCGGTGTTCGACGACGAGGTGGCGCCAGACGCGGCCCCCGGGA
>NW_012267278.1:3548103-3571280 GCF_000151885.1 Dipodomys ordii | reverse complement strand
TCCGGCTTTTTTCTTTTTGCTTATGTGGTGCTGAGGAATCGAACCCAGGGCCTCAGGCATGCAAGGCAAGCGCTCTACCACTGAGCCACCTTCCCCCCCCCAACATTTACTTGTTAAGCAAGTTTGGCTTTATAAGCGCATCCTGCCATCTGCAAGCTGCTGAGGTCTTAATTCCCTGACTGCCTGGCTTTCTACTAACTCCTATGTCTACTGCTTGTTCCTCCTGGGGCATCCCAGGCCCAACCTTCCTAAAGGCCAGTTTCTGTGTCTTCTCACCTTTTGTTCTGTTATGAAGTGGCCTCTAAAGCCTGATTATCTTATTGATCTCCTGATGACCAAGTGATATAAGATGGGGACAACCAGAGGAGCTACTTCAGAGCAGTCTTGTTCAGTGGGGAGGCTTGCAGCATCTGACACCACAGTACCTATTACAAATCAGGTCCCTGTCACTAGCTGTGGGGCTTCAACTTCATCTCAAAAAGAGAATGTACAAAGTTGTGCAGTAAGTCAGCTAGCTTGAAGCATCTCTCAAGTGCTTGGCAGTCATGACTGTGAGTGGTTACTTTTCTATTTTACTAACCACTAGACCAATGTTTTTCTTCTTTCTTTTTTTCCTTATTGTCTTTAACCCTTGGAACCCTTCTCTGAAAGCCTATATACAAATGATATATACAACATAAAGGGAAGCCGAAACAATAGTGGAGGCCAGGCTCCTGTGGCTCATGCCTGTAATCCTAGCTACTCAGGAGACTGAGATCTGAGGATTGTGGTTCAAAGCCAGCCTGGGCAGGAAAGTGAGACTCTTAACTCCCCCAGTAAACTATTCAGAGCTGGGAGTGGTGCTGTGGCTCAAGGGCTAGACACTAGCCGTGAGCAAATGAAGTTCAGGGTCACAGCCTAGGCCCTGAGTTCAAGCCCCAGGATGGGCACCAAATAACAACAAACTACAGAAGTGAAGCCAGACATTGGTGGCTCTTGCACGCAATCCTAGTTAGTTGGGAGGTTGAAAATGAGATCCCTCTCAAACCATAGCTGCGTACAGTGGTGTGTGCCATCATCCTAAGCCATATGGGATATTAGTAGGATTGCTATTGGAGTACAGTCTGAGAAGAACTGTCCATGAGACTCTAGCTCCACAAGGGAAGCTGGACGTGGTGGCACACCTGTGATCCTACTGACGACAGGAAGCATAAAGGCAATCATACCACAGCTGGGGTGTACAGTGGGGCAGAAAGCAAAGTCCTTACCTAAAAATGGTCAGTGCAAAAAGGCCTAGAGATATGGCAGGGCTAGATATTAGCCTGTCTACCAGACTAGCAAGGTTGAGGCTCCTGAGTTCAAATCCCAGTTCAACCAGAAAAACCACCACTCCATCCTTCAGCCCTCATTAACAACTTCTCTGTGCTAAACAGCTGTTCTAAGCCATTTAGTTTTTGTTTATTACAGATAGAGAAGGCAGAGGCCAGAAGTAAAGTAATAAGCAAGTTCACGTTAGTGTGAGAGCCAGGAGCAGAGCCAACAGGGGTCAGACAGCATCTTCTGTTTGTTTGAAAGGAAACACTATACATTCAAAGATAGCAGTCCCATTAGACAGGACATGTGACTGCCCAGGAAATGGTGACAAAACAAATGATTGGATAGTTAGTAAATAACTTCAAGTCTATCCGTATGATGGACTTTGTTATGCAGACATTAAGAAAATTTTTTAAAGCGGAGCACTGGTGGTTCACAACTAGCAACTCAAGAGGCTGAGATCTAAAGATCATGATTCAAAGCCACACAGGTAGAGAAGTCCAGGAGACTTATCTCTAGTTAAACACCAAAAGAACCAGAAGTGAACTGTGGTTCAAGTGGTAGAACTTGAGCAAAAATGCTCAGAGGCATTGCCAAGCCTTAGGACTGGCACCAAAAATAAATAAGTATTAATTAATAAAATAGTTGTTATCCAGGTGTACACCTGTAATCCTGTCTGCTCGGGAGGTTGAGATTTGAGAATTGTTTGAAACCAATCTGGACAAAAAAGTCTATGAGACTCATATCTCCAATTAACCAGACTCAAGGTGGCAGTGGGGATGTGGCTCAAGTGGTAGAGTGCTAGCTTTGAACAAAAAAGCTAAGGTACAGTGCCCAAGCCTTGAGTTAAAGCTCCAGTACTGGCACCAAAAACAAAACAAACAAACCCTAGTTGATAGTATATTTAGGATTGGTTTAAAGGGTTCATAAAAAGGCAAATGTTGGCTGGATGCCAGTGGCTCACGCCTATAATCCTAGCTATTTAGAAGGCTAAGTCCTGAGGATTACAGTTCAAAGCCAGCCTAAGCAGGAAAGTCCATGAGAGCCTTATCTCCAATTAACCACTAGAAAACCAGAAGTGGTAGAGTGCTAGCCTTGAGCAAAAGAGTTCAGGAATAGTACCCAGGCCCTGAGTTCATGTCCCAGGACATAAAAAGCAGGGCATGGTAGTACATACTTGTAATTCTTGTATTTAGGTAGCTGAGGCAGGAGGATGGAGAATTCAAGGTCAGCTGGGGCTACAAGCTCTGTCCCCAAAACAAAACAAAGATGGCAAATGATATATACTGGGAAAGTGTTATAGTTTTGTAACAAATTGGCTTGTGTATTAGCTTTTGAAAACCAGGTTGATAACTATCCTGCTTTTTTCTTGCAG
This sequence comes from Dipodomys ordii, assembly GCF_000151885.1. NCBI lineage: Eukaryota > Metazoa > Chordata > Mammalia > Rodentia > Heteromyidae > Dipodomys > Dipodomys ordii. The sequence continues at coordinate 3,568,612 of NW_012267278.1, read as the reverse complement.
CCCTGCCAGACCCAAAAGTGTGGAACTAAGTCTGAAAACCCCCAAGAATTCTGACAGTTCGGGAAATGAACACAATTCATTCAGCCAGCCAGTTCATAAGGGAAATACTGCCACCAAAATCTCCTTATTTGAAAACAAGCGGATGAACAGTACCCCCAAACACTCCGACGTTCGCAGCACAAGGAGCATCCCTCCTTCCAATAAGACGTTTGTTGGGAGGGCAAAGCTGAATTTAGCCAAGAAAGCCAAGGAAATGGAGCAACTTGAAAAGAAAACAGTGCCAAACAGCCAGCAGAATGGGGTGCTGGCGAAGGACCCCCCTGCAGAAACCAGAGCTCCTGTTCTCCCAGTGGCTGGAGGAGCTGGCCAAGAGCTCCCTGAGGGCCAAGCCCTGACTCCGCAGCCTAACCAAGGTGACAAAGCAGATGTGCAGACAAATGCTGGCTGGGTTTCAGAACCAGAGGCCCCTACCATCACGGACCCCATGCCCTCAGGAGAGGACGACTCAGAGGCTGCAGGCAGCAAAAGACTTGAACTCAACACAGCTCAGGATGGCTCTGCCATTGTTGATGCCAAAGATTCTCCTCCAAAGCCACAGGATGTGTTCTGTGACTCACAGCCCCCAGCTGAGTCATGCCAGGGGCCTTCTCTTCCCCTTGTGGACAGTCCCCAAAATGGGTGTGCTCAAGTTCCTATAAGCCACTTGTGCCCTGACCTCCAAGAGTCAGAAAGCCATAATGGATGTACCTTGCCTTCATCTCCTTACATTGAGAAAGTGCCACTCTCTGCAGGTACAGGGGGAGAAGACAACCATCCTTTGTCCCCAAAGCACAGCCTAGAAGCTGTGGGACCTGAGGCTCCATCCAAGGTCCTTGTACAGGTCAGGTCCTTCGTGCTTCCTGCAGAGAGCACCCAAGACGTGAGCTCCCAGATCATCTCAGAAAGCTCTGAAGTTAGAGAAGCACAGTTGCCGAGTTGCCACAGTAATGAACTTGAAGTGGTTTCTGTTGCAAGTTGTGATCCTCAGCAAGAGGAAGTAGCGGGTAACAAGAGCACCTCGCCCACAGACGCTCCTCACATAGAGGAACGTGTGGCAGAGCCAGGCTCACACATCATGCCGCCGGAATCTGCAAGATCTCTGACCACTCCTGCTCCAAATCACAGCAGCAGGGTTCCCCTGCCTGCGGAGGCCAGCCCCACCAACTCTCCCCAAACCAGAAATCAGTCAGAAACGCCTCCAAGGCCAGATGAAAATGTGGTGAATGGCCAGGATAGTCCTGCAAGTCATTTGAATGTTTCTGCCACTAGTGATGATAGTGTCTTTGATTCTTCTTCTGATATGGAAAAGTTCACTGAAATCATCAAAAAGATGGACAGTGTAGTTTGCGTGCCCCAGAAAAAGAAGAAGGCCAGGATGCCCAACTCTCCTGCCCCTCACTTCGCCATGCCTCCTATTCACGAGGATAATCTAGAAAAGGTGTTGGATCCCAATGTGTTCACCTTTGGTTTGGGGAAAAAGAAGGAGAGCCTGCCAGAACCGCCACCATCTTTGCATTTGATGGACAACCTGGATCCCAAATCTAAACTGAGACCCAAACGTGCCTCCGCGGACCAGAGTATCCTCTTCAAGTCCTTGCACCCCAATGCTGGCGGGAAAAGCGAGTCTCAGGCAACCCCTGAAGTCAGTGACAAGGGGAGCAGGGATGTCAGCAACGGGGGAGTGAAGAGATCAAGGCTAGAGAAAAGCACTCTCTTCTCAAGCATGTTGTCTTCCTTGCCACAAGATAAGGTCTTTTCTCCCTCGGTGACGTCAGTCAATACGATGACCACATCTTTTAGCACGTCGCAAAACCCTTCTCTCTCATGTTCTTCAGGGGCGCAGCCCAGGATGGAAGGTGCCCCGCCCTGTGCCTCAGACAAAGAGCAGCCCCATCTGGCACCCCACAACTCCATACAGGTCTTCAACTTCACCTCGTCCAGTCCATCTTGTTCAGGCTTGAAAAGTTCAAGCCACATGGAAAAATACCCACCCAAAGAGGAACACAAAGAAGAGCTGAATTCCCGGAGCAACCTGCACTTGCCAGAAATGAAGTTTTCTGAAGTTTCCAAGCTGAGGAACCATGAGGGTATTGAAAAGGCTAACCATGTGGAGAGTGTTCTTAAGCCCCACTTGCCAAACCACGGAAACAGTGACACTGACTTCATCGGTCTTTTCAAGCCAAGCCGCTATGACCCAGCCATTTCTTTCTCTGGAATGTCATTATCAGATCCAGCGGTAAGTACCAACCACTGGCCTGGGGTATTCACAGAGCTGGGAGGGAAAGGACAGTGAGCAATCTTACGCTGTGCTTTGAAAGTGGTTGTGTTCATGTCTAATTATTTTCTACTCATCACGTATTTGAAAACCAGCTAGGCACAGGAAACCATCAAGGCCCAAGAACAAAGTAGAAAGTACTTTTCTCAAGACATTTGTAGTCTACACATTAATATGTAGCTGGTAGAGTATACATTTGATGCTTTGAGTTCAGACAAATGAGACTTTTTCTTTCCTATTCTGAGTAGCAGCACACAACACTGTATTTAGAATTTAGATGTGTGGAGCAGCTTCCTCTGTTTGTGAAGGCCCCACCCAGCTAAGGGACCATTTCTTCTTTCTTCTATGCTGTGAGATTTCCCTCATTCTCACAGAAGCAGTAATGTACATCCCACATCCTTTCTGTCGACAAGGAGTTAGCTTTCATCAAGGAGATAATTCTTTATCCTGCAGTTTGAAGCATAAAACATTTTGGTTTCCACTAGCTCTTTAATATTGGAAAGAGTACAGTAAAATATGACTTTGAGGGAGTTATCTTTTCTCCATCTTCTTTGTTCTTTGTTTTTGTTTTTGCTTTTGTGCCAGCACTGGGCCTTAGCTTTCTGCTCAGGGTTGTTACTCAGTCACTTGAGCCAAACCTCTACTTGTGGCTTTTTGCTCATTAATTGGAGATAATAAGAGTCTAATGGATTTTTCTGCCCAGTCTGGCTTTGAATTGTGATTCTCAGATCCCAGCCTCCTGAGTATTGAGGATTATAGGTGTGAGCCATCAGCACTTGGCTTGCTATAAGTTTTGTTATTTGTTTCTTTGTACAGCTGAGTAGTTTTTGTTTTCTGTGGGGTTTTTTTTTGGGGGGGGGCAGGGGAAGGCATGTGTAGGTCCTGGGGCTTGGTGCTGTTCTTGTTCTTTTCAGCTCATGGCTAGTGCTTTGCCACTTGAATCGCAGCTCTATTTAGTCTTTTTTTTTGCATTTAGTTGGAGATAAGAGTCTCATGGACTGTCCTGCCTGGACTGGCTTCAAATTGCAGTCCTCAGATCTCAGCCTCCTGAGAGGCTAGGATTACAGGCATGAGCCACCAGAGCCTGGCTGATTGGTTGTTTTTAAGTGTTGGGAATCAAACTCAGCACCTTATACCTGCTAAGCTTGTGCTCTACCACTGAGCTCTGCTCCCCAGTCTAGCAGGTGTCTTCGCTATCAGTTTTCAAGTGAATTTATGCCCTTTTGCCGCCATACCTCATATCCAAGTTGAGGGAGGACAAGGAAATAGGACGGCCGAATATTAGGAGGAGAGCTCAGCAGTGTTTCTCTAGAAATGTGAGTGGAGCTTGCAGAAACTACCTGCCACCTTTTCTCACCTGGACAAGGTGCTGTGGCGAGTTCGGTGGGTTGTGTTGATTCTACTGTGATTCTGTCATACGATGTGATTTGCAAAACTCTTCTTATAATTTTTTAAATTAAAAAAAATTTTTTTGTCAGTCCTGGGGCTTGAACTCTGGGGGTTAGGCGCTGTCCCTGCGCTTTTCAGCTCAAGGTGAGCGCTCTACCACTTGAACCACAGCGCAACTTCCAGTTTTCTAGTGGTTTATTGGAGATAAGAGTCTCATAGACTTTCCTGCCTAGGCTGGCTTTGAACCTCCATCCTCAGATCTCAGCCTCCTGAGTAGGTAGGATTACAGGCGTGAGCCATTGGTGCCTGGCTGCAAAACTCTTGCAAAACCCAAAGTTGGCCCATTATGGTGAGACATACCTGTCACTCCAGCAATTAGGAAGTTAAAGCAGGAGGACCTCCAGTTCCAGACCAGCCTCGTTTATTTAGCAAGACCTTCCTTAAAAAATCTGTATGTACGTGTCTAGCAGCAGTATATCTATTTTCCATGTTTGTGAATTTCAAACTTTTTGGTCTTAGGATCCATTTACATTAAAAAATTGAGAACTTCAAAGAGCTTTTGCTTATATAGGTGATAGGATAATGTCTATCAGAACTCTATTCGAAACAAACTTAACACACAAAAAAATTGAAATGCCAGAAAATGTAATGCTATTTGCCCTCAGAACAATGATATTATCACATGTTACAGAACTATGTAGGCCTCTGAACACTTTGAGGAAAAGAGCTTAGGAAAAAAATAATAAAAAGGTATGAAAATAGCGTTGACAGAAGAGTATCTAACTGTAGCACTCAGAAAAAATCCTAAGATTTTTTTTGTGGGAGAAGTGGATTTATTTTTTGCGTCTCACTATGTTATCTATGCTGTCTTTGAACTTGTGATTTTCCTGTCTCAGTTTCCTGAGTGAAATGATTATAGGCGTGCACTCCCATTCCTGGCTAAGATTTTCTTTTTCTTTTTGGTACTAAGGTTTGAACTCAGGGCCTTCAAGTGCTAGGCTGGCACACTGTTACTTGAGCCATACCTCCAGCTTAGCACTTTGCTAATTAATCAGAAATGGAATCTAGAAGGCCTTTTCTGCCCTAGCTAGCTTCAACTCATAACCTACAGATCTAAGATTCTTAACTGTTTCTCTCCAGCACAAAATTTCTGCTGGCCTACTTCTCATTCATTATAGCTTTGATCTTTTTAATTATTCTTAGATTACTTGTTACTAAACTGCAATCTGACAGTCCTGATAAAATATACAAAGCCTAGGGCTGGGAATGTGGCTTAGTGGTAGAGTGCTTGCTTAGCATGCAGAAAGCCCTGAGTTTGATTCCTCATACACAGAAAAAGCTGGAAGTAGCACTGTGGCTCAAGTGGTAGAATGCTAGCCTTTAGCAAAAGAAGCTCAGGGATAATGCCTGGGCCCTGAGTTCAAGCCCCAGGACTGGTAAAAAAAAAAAATACACACACATACACACACACACACACACACACACACAGCTTCCCTATAAAAACTAAATCACATAAAGTAAAAAAGAAACAATGCATAATATTTTTCTAGACAATAATATTTTTCTAAGCAATGCATAATATTTTTCTAGACAGAGACATATGTCTATACACACACACACACACACACACACACACACACACACACACACATATTATTTCTTTGACTGGAAATATGACCCAAGAGGTAGAACACCTGCTTAGCAAGTTCCAGGTTCTGAGTTCAGACCCTAAGATTGTTCCCCAACACTATCTTTTAGGTTCTAGCCTTTGTTAGCTCTATAGCTAGTCTTATTTTTTCATGTTTTTGTTGTGGCTTTTTAAGCTCTTTATAATTTTTTTTTTTTTGGGTTCGGTCATGGGGCCTGAACTCTGGTCCTGGGCGCTGTCCCTCAGCTCTTCAGCTCAGGCTAGCACTCTACCACTTGAGCCACAGAGCCACTTCCGGCTTTTTTCTTTTTTGCTTATGTGGTATTGAGGAATCAAACCCGGGGCCTCATGCATGCAAGGCAAGGGCTCTACCACTGAGCCACCTTCCCAGCCCCTATAATTTTTTTAAACTAGTTATGCCAAGAGGTTTCAATTCAGTGTGTCAATTTATAAATATAATGCATCTCCATCAGTGTCGCCCCCTTACATCATTCTTCTTGTTTTTAATGTTTTACCTAAATTTTGTTTTTAAATGTTAAGCTTCTTATTTTCTCTACTTCTAACACATACATATAGCTAGGTTCAGGCCATACAGGTAATAATAACGCCTCAGTGGGCCTTCTCTGGTCTGAGGTCATGTTCCACTGGTGTGATGCAAGAGTCGTCAGATCAAAGACAGGCCTTAGAAGAGGCATCTCCGTCAGCACAGGACATGGTCCAGGTTTTGAAATATTTTATGCATGTGTAATTATCATTTTTATTATCTTAGGCATTTCTAGTTTTACTGGTCATGTCAGATGGTCTTGAAAATGATTACTTTTGAAGCCATATAAAATAAAAGATACTTATTTTGTGTATCAGTGAACGGGGATTAAGCCCAGCACCTGTGGCTCATGCCTACCTGTAATCCTAGCTACCTAGTAGGCTGAGATCTGAGCATCTGCCAGACAGGGACAAAAAATTCTGAAGATTCTCCAATTAGCCAGCAAAAAAGGGAAGTAGAGGTGTGGCTCAGAACACCAGCCCTGAGTAAAACAATGCCCAGGGAGAGCTCAGGGGCCTGCGTTCAAGCCCCAGTAAAGACAAAAAAGAAAGAGAGGATTAAATATACTCGGTTCAATGTGTGTTGTAAAGTATAACCTACCAACTTTTATTTAGACTAGTAGTTGTTATGTGATGGTGGATGTTACTGTGGCAACACAATATTTACACATCCAGATAGGGTGTGTGCATGACACAAAAATTGATCCAGGTTCTTGTAGGTAAGTGATTAGTACTTTCTAATGTTTATCTATTTGAGATTATTTGAATTATAGTCTAACAGTTGGTTCTGTTATATAAAACAGAAATCTGACTTGGGCCCTGAGTTTTCTAACATTGGTGGATATGAGGAGAAATTGAAATGGCAAATTGAGTTGGATGGGAGAAGCTTGCAGTTTTACTTATCCAGATTCAGAGAGAGTTTTAATATAACTTGAGCATAAAGCTGGGTGGATGGGCATGTTTTAAAACTGATAAATTGGCAAGTAAATATGACCTCCTCTGAAGGATCAGAGGGAGAGAAAAGAAGATTACTGTGTAGCGTTTTAATTATTTGTTGTGTTTTTATTTGTCTGATTCTAGACACTTAGAGGAAGCTTACAAAGTAAACTTAATCCCAGACCAGGGAAGGTAAGACTCAATTCTGTTTCCGTTCTGGGTTGTATTGTGGTTTGACAGAGTGTGGACTGGCACTAGCCCTTTGATTTGCTTGTAGGTAGTAATATTCAGAGAGCCTGAAGTCTCGGAGGAGTGCATCGAGGTGTTTGGAAACATAAAGGACTGCACCTCCTGGAGCCTCTCTCCAGTGATCCTCGTCAAAGTGGTTAGAGGATGGTAAGTATGACACGGGGCCATCCTTGCTTAGCCTATGGATTTCCCGTACTTCTTCATGCTTTTTTTTTTGTTGGTCATGGGGCTTGAACTCAGGGCCTGGGTGCTGTCCCTGAGTTCTTTTGCTCAAGGCAAGCACTCTACCACTTTGAACCACAGCTCCATTTCCAGTTTTTAAGTGATTAATTGGAGATGAGTCCTATGGACTTCCTTGCTTGGGCTGGCTTCAAACCACAAATCCTCAGATCTCAGCCTCCTGAGTAGCTAGGATTCCAGGCGTGAGCCACCGGTGCCCGGCTTCTTCATGTTTTTTGGTCCTCTCTGTGTCCTTAGGATCATGCCCCTAGCAGGCAAATTGCAGGAAATGCTGCTTGTGGTACAATAAGGAATTTACAGCTAAGAAACAGAGTCTGAGTCATGATTCTGATTATAGGAGGTATATATGTTTCTGGGAGAAAAGTCAGAAAAGTACAATAGAGTTGAGTTTCTTTATATACCTGTGGAACATTGCTTTAGAATATCATCCATCATGGCCCATAATACTCTCTTGGCTTGTGAGAGTTTTGTTTTGTTGTTTGTTTGTTTGTTTTCTGTGCTTGTATTTGGTTTTTAACTCAGTGCTTTGGCTTTTGCTTAAGACTAGCACTCTAGCACTTGAGCCACATCTCCACTTCTAGGTTTTTGCTGGTTAATTAGAGATAAGAAACTCCCAAAGCCCCCCGCCCCCCCGAAGCTGGGCTCACACCTGTAATCCTAGCTACTCAGGAGGCTGAGATCTGAGGATCATGGTTCAAAGCCAGCCCAGGCAGGAAAGTCCATGAAACTCTTATCTCCAATAAACCACCAGAAAATGGGAAGTGGCACTGTAGCTCAAGTGGTAGAGCACTAGCCTTGAGCTGAAGAGCTAAGGGACAGCACTCAGGCCCAGAGTTCAAGTCCCAGGACCAACCAAAAAAAAAAATCTCCTGAATTTACCTGCCTAGTCCAGCTTTAAACTTCAGTCCTCAACCTCTTGAATAGCTATACTTACTTACAAGCATGCACCACAGGTGCCTGCCACTCTCCTGAGTTTTAAATGTCTGATAAGATTTTCACTTAAAGACATTTTTGGTAGCTTTTTAAGTGACAGTTTGGTAAAGAACTAACCTAAACTGTTCCCTGTTTTGGGGACAAAAAGATAGTTTTGTTTAAATAAAATAGATGAAATATAAATACTTTGAGTGTTTCTAAAATTATTTTACTAGTATTAATTGCCTCTTGGAAAATTTGGGAAGTTGAATAAAGAAAGCAATTTGAAAAAAATAACTGATTTGGCATAAATACTTCTCATCTATTAGAAACATGTTTGAAATAAAGAGGCTTGAGCTCTAGACATTTATGATTTTAAAATTTAACAAGCTTGGGCCTGGGAAGATAGCTCAGTGGTAGAGTGCTCGCCTAGCATGCATGAAGCCTTTGGGTTCGATTCCTCAGCAGCACATAAACAGAAAAAGCCCGAAGTGGCATTGTGGCTAAAATCGTAGAGTGCTAGCCTTGTGCAAAAGAAGCTCAGGGACAGTACCCAGGCCCTGAGTTCAAGCCCCAGGACTGGCAAAAAAAAAAACAAAAAACTAAACTTTTCTTTTGGTCTCCATTTAATTCAACATGTAACATCTTTCCTATTAGGTGTATTTCTCTATTTTTTCATATATTTCTCGCTCAAGGCGAGCGTTCTACCGCTTGAGCCACAGTACTACTTCCAGTTTTCTAATGGTTTTTATTGGAGATAAGAGTTTCATGGACTTTCCTACCCAAGCTGGCTTTGAGCCGTGATCCTCAGATCTCAGCCTCCTGGGTAGCTAGGATTACAGGTGTGGGCCACTGGCGCCTGGCCATATATTTCTATATATTCAATATATTCATTAGAAAAGTAAAAACATTGCTTTCATTCCAATTATTGTAAGTTTTTTTTAACAAAATATTTTTTTTCTTTTAATCAATTACCCTTGTTGGCTTTTTTCTTTTTTTCTCTTTGCAGTCTTGGGTTTTGATCTCAAAAGCCTTATATCAATTAGGGTAGGTGCTTTCCTACTTGAGCCACTCCCTAGCCCAGGTTTCTTTGAAAGTATAAGCACATAGGTGTAGCACTGTCATATGTTAGACATTTTTTCTCAGTATTTGACTGAGGGAAAAAATGTTTTAAAAATACTCTCTGTTTAACATACATGTCCTTTCTATTAAAATAAAATTCCTTTAAACTTAATGTTTTCTACGAACTACAACTTCGGTTGGGGTGGGGGGACAGGGGAGTTGGGGAGGTAGGGAGAGAAGGGATAGTAGGGGAAAAACAAAGGAGAGAGAACAATTTTGATATGAAGTGTACTCATTACCTTACTCGTGTAACTCTTACCCCTCTGTAGAGTATTTCTACAATAAAAAACATGTATAAAAATTAATATTTTCTATCTGGATAAGGAAAATATTGCTACAGTAAACCTATTTAGCTATCTATATTTAATTTCTAAGTCGCCTAACTAGCAGTGTTGGTAGTTGAAATTCTCCTGGAATTCTCCATAAAACTCTCCAAGATACTGATATAGGTCTTGAATTAACAGAGGTTTAATTATTCCAGTAATGTCTATTGTATGGGGTTCATGCTACTTTTAGTTGCTAGAGGCCTGGTCACTGATACATAATATACATCAGCCAAAATAGATGAGTTATAAAAACTTTTCAAACATTGGCTAATGGTATTTCTGTGTTTTATTCCTAGCTGGATTTTGTATGAGAAACCAAATTTTGAAGGACACTCTGTCCCCCTAGAAGAAGGCGAAGTAGAACTCTCTGGTCTTTGGGGTGTGGAAGATATTTTGGAAAGAAACCAGGAAACTGAGTCTGATAAGCCTGTGGTAATTGGTTCACTCAGACATGTAGTCCAGGTAGGTCATGGCAAATATGAATTCATTCATGCAACAAATAGATATCAAATTTCAGGATTGGTTTGTATTTTAAAGGAAATGTTTAATTTATGAAATAAATGATCAGGAGAATATTTTATTGGTACTCTGTGAGTATATGTTCTATAATTTGAATATTTGCATGCCTTATGTGAATTAGAAAAGATGCATTCTAATTGGTTTGATTTTTTCCCATGGTAAATCTTCAAGGTGTAAATCTTTCATCCTGGTTCTTATTTCAATCTTCCTAGTGTATTTTGTTTAGTAACTTGATTGTATGAGTTCTTTTTTATGATAATTTCTGTCTATTTGCTTGTTTTTAGAGCTCACTTTGTAGCCCAGACTACTGTTCTCAAACTTGAGATTCTGGCTGGTGATTTTTTGTTGTTGTTGTTGGTTGCGGGGCTTGAACTCTGAGCCTGAGCGCTGTCCCTCAGCTCTTCAGCTCAAGGCAAGTGCTCTACCACTTGAGCCACAGCACCACTTCCAGTTTTTTGGTGGTTTATTGGAGTTAAGAGTCTCACAGACTTTCCTTCCCCGGGCTGGCTTTGAACCATGATCCCCAGATCTCAGCTTCCTGGGAGGCTAGATTATAGGTATGAGCCACCAGCGCCCAGCCTGTGTTTGTTTTTTCTTTTTTTTTTGGTCAGTTTTAGGGCTTGAGCTCTGGGCCTGGGTGCTGTCCCTCAGCTCTAAGTGAGCGCTTTACCATTTGAGCCACAGTTCCACTTCCCTGTGATTTTTTTTTTTTGGGGTCCGGTCGTGGGGCTTAACTCTGGGCCTGGGTGCTGTCCCTCAGCTCTAAGTGAGCGCTTTACCATTTGAGCCACAGTGCCACTTCCCTGTGTTTTTTTTTTTGGGGGTCCAATCATGGAACTTAACTCTGGGTCTGGGCACTGTCCCTCAGCTCTTCAGCTCAAGGCTAGCGCTCTACCACTGGAGCCACAGTGCCACTTCCAGCTTTTTTTTTTTTTTTATGCTTATGTGGTGCTGAGGAATCGAACCCAGGACCTCATCCATGTAAGACAAGTGCTCTACCACTGAGCCACCTTCCCAGCCCACTCTGATATTTTTAATGAACCATTTTTTTTCTTGGTTTTTGATTGCTGCATGATTTGATTACTTTGAATAGTCTACACATATTCTATTTTGGAAAGATAATCCAGACATTCAGTTGAAAGTTCAACTTAGATTTTTCTTGAATAAGTCATATTTGTTCTGAGGAAAATGTTATTGGTATCTTTATTTTGTGGCTAGTGAGATTTATTTTAAAAAATATAATTAACAGGAATCTTCCTAGTAGAAAATTGAAAGCCTGTCTTTATGTAATAGAGTTGGATATTGTAAAGCACAAAAGAAATGGAGGGAAGAGCCGGGCACTGGTGGCTCATGCCTGTAACCTTAGCTACTCAGGAGACTGAGATCTGAGAATTGTGGTTCAAAGCCAGCCCAGGCAGGAAAGTCCATGAGCCTCTTATCTCCATTAAACCACCAAAGAACCAGAAGTGGCGCTGTGGCCCAAATGGTAGAGCTCTTGCCTAGAGCTAAGGTACAGTGCCCAGAGTTCAAGCCCACGACCGACACCCCTACCCCCCTACCAAAAAAAAAGAAATGGAGGAAAGAAATGAAAGGCTCTAAAACTGAGTTAACCATTTTTGGCAGGAGAAAGTGACACCTGTTCCTTAGATCAGAACTTCTCAGTCACTTTAATGATAGTATTCTAAGTGATTTTTTTAGTAGTTTTTTTTTGGGGGGGTCCGGTCGAGGGGCCTGAACTCTGGGCCTGGGCACTGTCCCTCAGCTCTTCAGCTCAAGGCTAGCACTCTACCACTTGAGCCACAGCGCCACTTCTGGCTTTTTTCGTTTTGCTTATGTTGTGCTGAGGAATTGAACCCAGGGCCTCATGCATGCAAGGCAAGCTCTCTACCACTGAGCCACCTTCCCAGCCCCTTTTTAGTAGTTTTAAGTACATAACATTGATAAGGAGATAAGATGAATTTTATCTTAAAATGCCCTCATTAGTAGAATATTACACCTGTTTTTTTATGCCTCAAATTATATTGACAATCAGTGTGTAAATATATTATCTGTTGGGCTAGGGGAATAGCTCAAGTGGTAGAGTGCTTGCCTAGCAAGTGTGAGGCTGTGGATTCAATCCTAAGTAACACACACACACACACACACACACACACACACACACTCTCTCTAAAGAAATAAGGCAAAATAAAATAAGCCTACCATCTACTATACTGTCTTCTCTTTTTAATTCTGTGTGTTTTGGTGGTCATAATCTAATTTTTTCTTTTTTATTGTTGTAATCATAACACAACTCCAATGTTGGTCTACTTTTTCCTTATAATGTAATTCTTAATTCTTTTTGTTCTCTATGATCACACTCCCAAGGAACCATGTCAGTGAATTCTGACTGGGGAAGGTGGTAGGACCTGGTGGGGAGTGGATCCAGTAGACTGGATGACAGGGTAAGGGAAGTGGAGCATGTGGGGCAAGAGAGCTCCTGTTGTGCAATGATTAGTCAGTGCTTTCCACGTCACTATCTGGGTTGTGGTTTAGCCAGACATTTTACTTCCTTGAAATAAAGGGTCAGCATTCATCACTAACAGATAAGTGAGGGAGCATCATTGATTATTTTCTGCATCAGTAGATTTCAGGTCCTTTCTCCCCTCCCCCCCACTATTGTAAATAATGCTGTGAGAACATACTGTGTGTTTAATAATTTATAACTTTCTGCCAGATACTACTGGCTCATGCCTATTCAGGAGGCTGAGATCTGAAGATCAGAAGTTCAAAGCCAGCCTAGGCAGGGAAGTCTGAGATTCTTATCTCTAATTAAACACCAAGAAGCTAGAAAGAGAGTTATGTCTCAAGTGGTAGAGTGCCAGCCTTGAGCAAAAGAACTAAATGACAGCACCTAGTCCCAGAGTTTCAGCCCAGTTCTAGCCAAAATAAATATTTTAAAAATGTACTTTTTTTCTAATTTATTTCCTAGGTTTAATTTTTTCTGAATAGTATTGTGTTGAGGGGCAGGAACATGTTTGTGGCTCCTGATAGGTGTGAATTACCTTTTCTTTGTAGATTGTGTGCTGGATTCTTGAATATATGACTTATGGTTCATGTTTTTTTTTTTTTTGTTTTTTTTTTGGGTCCGGTCGTGGGGCCTGAACTCTGGGCCTGGGCACTGTCCCTCAGCTCTTCAGCTCAAGGCTAGCACTCTACCACTTGAGCCACAGCGCCACTTCCGGCTTTTTTCTTTTTGCTTATGTGGTGCTGAGGAATCGAACCTAGGGCCTCGAGCATGCAAGGCAAACGCTCTACCACTGAGCCACCTTCCCAGCCCCGATCTTTGTTATTGTTGTTGAACTTGAACTTGTTCTCTGACTGTCTGCACTCATTGCTGGTCCCTTACCATCTGAGCTATATCTCCAACCTCTTGTTCTTTTTCTTGTATGTATCTTGGTCTAGGGCTTGAACTCAGGGCCTGGGCACTGTTCTTTAGGGTTTTTTTTGCCACAACTTCGCTTATGAGGTGTTTTTTTTTTTGGAGGGGGGAGGATAATTAATTGGAGATAAAAGTCCCTTGGACTTTTCTGCGCAGGTGGGATTTTGAACTACAGTCCTTAGATCTCAGCCTCCTGTGTAGTAGGATTACAGGCATGAGCCATGGCAAGGCTCATTCTAATCACTTGAAAAGTGACTAGAAAAAAAGAATACTAAGCTTACTATAGAATTAAATGTGTGATAAGATGATTACTAGCTGTGTCTTATGTGTATGTATATGTATATGTTTTTCAGGATTACAGAATTAGTCAAATTGACTTATTTACTGAGCCAGAAGGGTTAGGACTCCTTAACTCCTACTTCGATGACACTGAAGAAATGCAGGGCTTTGGTGTAATGCAGAAGACTTGTTCCATTAAAGTGCACTGGGGCACGTGAGTATTTAATATGTGGATGGTTGGAATCAAGTTTTGTTGGGATTGTAGTACTGGAGACGGAGCTTAAGATACTGTTTCTGATCAGCTGTTCTGTTCAGTAATTATGGACTGAAAGGTATTTTTTGTATGGTACATTAAATTCTGATTATTTTATACCTAGTTTACTATGATTTACCTTGCTTATGAAAATCACTTTATTAGAGGAATGGGGGGGAATACACTTTTTGGGGGGGGTCCGGTCATTGGGCCTGAACCTTGGGCGCTGTCCCTCAGCTCTTCAGCTCAAGGCTAGCGCTATACCACTTGAGCCACAGCGCCACTTCCAACTTTTTTCTTTTTGCTTATATGGTGCTGAGGAATTGAACCCCAGGCCTCAGTCAGGCATGCAAGACAAGCGCTCTACCACTGAGCCACCTTCCCAGCCCCAGGGAATACACTTTTTCATGTGAATACTGATACTGTTGCTTGAAACTCAAGGCCTTGTGTCCTTGCTTGGCCTTTTCACTCTTACCAATTGAACCATAGCTTCACTTCTGGCTTTTTGCTGGTTAAACAAAGGCAGGTCTCTCTCAAGTTTGTCTGCCTGGACTGGCTCCAAACCTCAGTTCTCAGATCTGAGTCTTCTAAGTAGCTAGGATTTACAGACATGAGCCTCCGGGGCTGGCAAGTGCATTTGTGTTTACTGTAGGGATTTTCCTTATAACAAAGGATCTTCGTCTCTTCAAAGCTGAGTAACAGATTATATGTCCACAGTAATTTCAAGAGATAACTCAGTATTTCATTCAGGTGGGAGGGAGCCAACACACATGTCCCTCCCTGTAAAAGTGTCATGCATAAATCTCAGGAATCTGTCAGACTAGTTTGAAGAAAATGAGTAATCTCAGGTAGGGGCAAAGTGTAGATAAATAGCACAGACTGCAGTAGTGAACATATGGTCTCCTCTAAGTGCAGAGCTAGCCCAGGACAGGTGAGATGCTGGAAAATACCACACAGCTTCTTTACATTTTACTCAAAATCCCTGCCTTTTAGGATTTTAATTTGTGAGTGTGTTTTCTGGTATGCATAATGTATTTGTCCAAATGTTCAGTGGTAATGCATATACATTATAAATATGTATTCAGAGAATGTTCAAAAGTTTTTTTTTTAATTAGAGGAAGTATAGGTGAGTATCTTAATAATGGGGTATGTAGGCAAAGGCAAAAAGGTTTAAGTCTACTCTGTGAAGTGAAAGGTGGTTTCTGTGGTGAATGCTAAGGTCCTCCTTAGTCAGACCTTTGGCATTCTATCAACTTCTGTGTGTGTGTGTGTGTGTGTGTGTGTGTGTATGCGCACACACACGCGCACACGCACACGCATGCACTATAGTACTAGGGTTTTAACTTAGGGCCTTGTGCTTGGCTTAGCTTGCTTGCTTATCACTGGTACTCTACCACTTGAAGCATACCTCCACCCCAACTTTTTACTGGTTATTTTGGAGATAGTGTCTTTCAAGACTTTTCTTTCCAGGCTTAATTTGAACAACATTCCTCCAGGTCTCAGCCTCCTGAGTAGCTAGGATTACAGCATGAACCACTGGCACCTGTCTCATTCTATTAATTTCTAAAAGTCTCTATTTACTAGTTTTTAACATGGAAAATGATTTGATTTGTAGAATGTAGGAGTTGGATAAATAATACCAGAATCTTGGAAATCAGGAACTAAAACCTTGTTGGGCTGGGCATCAGTGGCTCACACCTGGAATTGCTACTTAGGAGGCTTGAGATCTGAGGATCAAGGTTCAACACCAGCCTGAGCAGGAAAGTCTATGAAACTCTTATCTCCAATTAGCCACCAGAAAACAAGAAGTAGAGCTGTGGTTCAAAATAGTAAAGCTCAGAGTAGGTTTACATTCAGGGCCCAGGCCCTGAGTTCAAGTTATAGTAGTACCAGCACACACACAAAAAGATAAACTTGTAGAGAACTGCATGGAAATTGTGAACATGAAGTAGCAGCCAGCCTTGAAGAGTTGCAAAGTAGTCATGTGGAAGAGAAATCACCCTTGCTCCTGGTAGGTCATAGGAGGTCTCAGGAAAACCAGCAGAAATTAGAGTGATGGATTCTGATTTGACCCAGGAAGAATTTTCAAATTGTTAAAATGGTTAAAATGGAAGTATTAGGTAGGAGGTATCCAAGTATAGAACAGACAATAATTTACCTATGGGTAAATTATTACCCCCACCCCAGCCCTGGGGCTTGAACTCTGGGCCTGGGTGCTGTCCCTCAGCTCTTCAGCTTAAGGCTAGCACTCTACCACTTGAGCCATAGTGCCACTTCTGGTTTTCGGGTGGTTTACTGGAGATAAGAGTCTCACAGACTTTCCTGCCCGGGCTGGATTTGAACCATGATCCTTAGATGTCAGTCTCCTGAATAGCTAGGATTATGTCTATGGTTTTTTAGAGGGATTGAAATATGAATTAGTTACATCCTTTGTGACTGCTTGTTCACTTATTATTTACCTTAATTTCTTAAAAGTTTCCCTTGAAAAATGTAAATGTCCAATTAAAAAATAGTAAAGTGAGTACTCAAGTACTCTAACACAGCCTGCCCCTAGAAGCGCCAGGCCTGCTCAGAAAACAGCTCCCCATCCTAATCTACTTTCGGAGCTATAGTTAATACCATGTACTGAGTAATGTGTGAAGAATATAGGTTTTGGCTCATAAGGTCAGGAGGCCACATCCTAATGAGGGTCTTGCTGGAGGGGAATCTGCAGAGTCTCAGGGAAGTACAGGGAATCACATGCCAAAGTGTGGATAGACAGACCAAGTGTAACTGGCTTTGCAACAGATCTGCTCTTTTCTTTATTCAGTTAGTGCAGAATAATGGATTTCACTATGAAATTTTCAAATATGTATATAATATACTTGGCTTATATTCACCCCTTATTACCCTCTCCTGTGTCCCTTCCCTTTCCTATTCTTGTTGGTTCCTTTCCTCATATACCCCTTCTACTTTCATAATTGTGTGTGTGTGCACATGTGTGTGTGTGCACATGTGTGTGCGTGCATGCCAGTGCTGACACTTGAACTCAGAGCCCTTGGGTGTTGTTCCTTAGTTTCTGCTCAATGCTAGCACTCTACCACTTAAGCCACACCTCCACTTCCTACTTTCATTTGGGCTATTTGGAGATAAGGTTCTCATGGACTTTCCTGCCCAGCTGACTGAACTGTGATCCTTAGTTCTCAGCATCTTGAGTTGCTACTATTACACGTGTGAGCCACCAGTGCCTGGCTTATGATTTTTTTTGGGGTGGGGGGCAGTCCTGAGGCTTATACTCTGGACCTGAGCTCTCTCTGAGCCTCTTTTGCTCAAGGCTAGCACTCTACCACTTGAGCCTCAGTGCCATTTCCAGCTTTTTCTGAGTAAGTTTTTGGAGATAAGATTCTCATGGACTCTCTTGCCTGCGCTGGCTTCAAACCGCAATCCTTAGATCTCAGCCTAGCTAGGATTACAGGCATGAGCCATCAGCACCCAGCATGAATTTTTTTGTTTTTTTTTTTCCTGTCATGGGGCCTGATCTCTGGGTCAGGGCACTGTCCCTCAGCTCTTCAGCTCAAGGCTAGTGCTCTACCATTTGAGCCACAATGCCATTTCTGGCTTCTGCTTATGTGGTGCTGAGGAATCGAACCCAGGCACTCTACCACGGAGCTACCTTCCAAGCCATGAATCTTTTTTTTTAAAGTCTAGATTTTGCATACGAGAAAAGCAATTCTATATTTGTCTTTCTGGTTCTGGTTTATTTCGCTAAACATGATCATCTCTAGTTTAATCTATTTTCCTACAAATGACATCATTTTGTTCTTTATGGCTAAAGCTATACTATGTATGCATACCAGGTGTTCTTTCTCCTCAAGTGAGGGCTGATTCCTTCACTTGACTCTTGTTCATACTGTTACTATGTATATATACATTGTGTGCTGACTTAGCACTCCTTCCGATATATGCCTAGAAAGGGCAGAGCAGGAGTGTGGGGTAGTTCTGTTTTTAGTTTTTGAGGAACCGCCATACTTATTTCCATAATGGCTGCATTAATTTACATCCTCACCAACATTTGTTATTTGTTTATTTGATAATTGCCATTCTGACTAGAGTGAGAAGGAATCTCAGTATAGTATCTGTCTGTCTGTCTTTCTGTCTACCTATCTATCTGTCTGTCTGTTTGTCTACCTATATCTATCTATCTATCTATCTATCTATCATCTATCTATCTATCTATCTATCTATCTATCTGTCTGTCTGTCTGTCTGTCTGTCTGTCTGTCTGTCTGTCTGTCTGTCTATCCGTCTATCCGTCTATCTGTCTATCTGTCTCTAGATATCTGCCTATCTTGCCAGTCTGGAGCTTGATCTTGAGGCCTCATATTCTTGTGCAGCTTTTTTCTTCTTTAAGGGTAGACCTCTACTCCTTGAGCCATGCCTGCACTTCTGGCTTTTTGCTAGTAATTGGAGATGAGTCTTGTGGATTTGTCTTCCATGGTTGGCTTCTAACTTCAAACCTTGCATCTCAGCCTCCTGAATACTAAAATATAGGTATGAGCTACTGATGCCCAGCTCAATGTAGTCTTGATTTGTATGGCTAAAGATGCTGTATTTTTCATGTATTTATTAGTCTTTTCTTCCTTCTCTTTCCTCCTCTCCTCTCCTCTCTACTTTACTCCCCTCCTCACCTCTCCCCTATTTCCTGTGGTACTGGGGATTGCTTCCAGGGCCTTATGTGTCCCAGTGAAGTGCTCTGCCTCTGGAGTGACACCTCCAGTCAGTCCTCTTGCTTTTCGTGTGTTTTCTAGATAGGGTCTTCTGCTTTTGCCTGTCTGGCCTGAACCACAGTCCTCCTACCTCTACCTCTTCCATCCAAGGGTTGAAGCAAGGAAACCAATCTGCCTCAGGCAAGATAGTGATGAGGGTGAGGAATGGTCAGACTTGGGGTGCATTATTCAGGGTGGTATTGAAGCATACGGAATGACCAGACTTGGGGCTCATTATGGAGCTAGAAGGGACAGCATCTGCTGATAGCTTTTAGGTAGGTGTGAGGGGTTGAGTGAAAGGACTGGGTACTGAGATGAAGATGTGGTGGAGTGGGTTGGGCAGAAGAATGCTTTTCAGGTTGATTTTGGACATGTTGAGTCTGAGCTGCCATTGTACATGCACAGAGAAGCAGGAGAGTAAGTGATACTGCTGTAGTGTGGAGAGGAGAGGCAGAGATAAAGAGCTTGGGGAAGGTGTTAACCAGGCACAGCATGATATCCGAAAGGCAGAGAGTGCTGTGAGGGAAGAGAGATCAGCCACGTGAGTCTGAGGCTCTTTCATGTTCAGAGCTTGGGATGAAAAGCAGGAATGTAAGTCAAAGAAAGTGACTTTATGTCTGGCTGCCTTTGATTTTTTTTTTTTACATCAAAGTGATCTATCTTTTTTCAGAGCAGTGGTGTTGAGCAATGAACTTAACCTGAGAGAAGAATGAGAAGGGTGTCAGCCTGAAGATTTTAATCACAGGGTCTGGGATGTTCCATGACTCAGGCTCCAGCCAGGCTGGGGTGTATGGAGCTAAATTTCAACCTTTCTCTAATCTTTGCAGTAGGGTTGCTGTGCTTCCTGCGGGGTGGTCATAAGTCTGTCCCAAAGTCCAGCTTATGATGGCCTGGCATCATTTCTGTCATTAGGCTCATGAGTGCTACTTCTGATGTCAGTTCGAAGTTTGGGCTTACTGAACTTCCTGGTATGCTCAGGACATGAATCCTTTCCCAGATTGCTAAGGAGTGTGTAGATGGGTTGAGAGTATCTTTGTTGTTCTTTTTTGTTCATTTTGTAGATGTTTTCTTTTACTCCAATTTTTGCTGGTCCTGGAGCTTGATCTCAGGGCTTGGGCACTATCCCTGAGCCTCTTTGTGCTCAAGGCTAGCATTCTACCCCTTGAGCCACAGCACCACTTTTGGCTTTTTCTGTGATTAATTGGAGGTAAGAGTCTCACGGATTCCTACATGGGCTGGCTTTGAACTCTGATCTTCGGATCTCAGCCTCCTGAGTAGCTAGGATTACAGGCATGAGCTACCGCTGGTGCCCAGCTTGTTTGCTATTTTTGGGACAGGGTTTCACAAGGTTTGATGTAGCCCTGGCTGACCTCCAACTCAGTCCCAGCCCCTCAACTTTTGTTTTAAAGAGCTCATAATATCAGCACTCATCTTCCTGAAGACATATAAAATAAAATATACATATAAAAATTTATTTTGGGCTGGGAAGGTGGCTCAGTGGTAGAGCACTTGCCTTGTATGCATGAGGCCCTGGGTTTGATTCCTCAGCACCACATAAGCAGCAAAAAGAAAAAAGCCAGAAGTGGCTCTTTGGCTGTGGCTCAGTGGTAGAGCGCT
>NW_012267278.1:3530478-3548053 GCF_000151885.1 Dipodomys ordii | reverse complement strand
AATTTATTTTGGGCTGGGAAGGTGGCTCAGTGGTAGAGCACTTGCCTTGTATGCATGAGGCCCTGGGTTTGATTCCTCAGCACCACATAAGCAAAAAAAAAAAAAAAAGCCAGAAGTGGCTCTTTGGCTCACGTGGTAGAGCGCTAGCCTTGAGGTGAAGAGCTGAGGGACAGTGCCCAGGCCCAGAGTTCAGGCCCCACAACCAGACCCCTCCCCCAAATTTTTATTTTGTATTTGTTCAAAATATGTATTTTTATATTTCTAATAAAAAATAACTCAGAGCTGCTTCTTCTTCTTCTTCTTCTTCTTCTTCTTTTTTTTTGGGGGGGTCCAGTCGTGGGGCCTGAACTCTGGGCCAGGGTGCTGTCCCTCAGCTCTTCAGCTCAAGGCTAGCACTCTACCACTTGAGCCACAGCGCCACTTCCGGCTTTTTTTCTCTTTGCTTATGTGGTGCTGAGGAATTGAACCCAGGGCCTCAGACATGCAAGGCAAGCGCTCTACCACTGAGCTACCTTCCCAGCCCTTCTTCTTCTTCTTTTTTTTTTTTTTGTGAGTCAGGTCTGCACCATCATTTAAGCAAGCAGGAAAGAGTCTGGTTACTTTCCTCAGACCAGGGCAAGTTAGCAGAACATGTATAGAATGCTGATATTCTTAGTGAAAGGACTGGCCAAACTGTGTTTGATCATTTTTATTGTGTCATAGTTGATATCTACAGTATAATATATGCATATATGTGAGTTATACAGCCCAATAATGAAATAAACCCTCATGAACCAACTGTTAAACCCACACCCAGACCATTCCCAGCTCTGCGGCACACCTCTTGAGTTCCCCTCTGTCCTAAAATTATCCACACTGATGAGCAGTCATGTACTTTGGTTTTGTAAAAAAAAAATTGCTATTTAGCTGGGTGCCAGTGGTCCATGCCTGTAATCCTAGCTACTCAAGAGGCTGAGATCTGAGGATTGCGGTTCAAAGCCAGCCCCAGCAGGAAAGTCTGGGAGACTTTTATCTCCAATTAACCACTATAAAACTGGAAAGTGGCACTGTGGCTCAAGTGGTAGAGCACTAGCCTTGAGTTGAAGTGCTCAGGAATTGTGCCCAGGCCCAGAGTTCAAGCCTGCCCAGGCCCAGAGTTCAAGCCCCACAATCAACAAAAGCAAAACAAAAAAATTGCTATTTAATACTGTGTGTATTTCATTGTGTAGCATACACCTAATGAGCCTAATTTTTATTACAAAGGCTTTCAAACCCATGAAAGTAAAATTAGTTTGAAAAAAAGAAAATAAAAAGAGTTAAATAAACACCGATGTACCACCCACTAGATCCTGTGATGAACATTTTGTCTTATTTGGATCATGTTTGTTGGTTTTGTGGTACTGGCTTTGTACTCAGGCCCTCATATTTGTCAGACAGGCTTTCAATCACTTAAGACATGCCTAGCCCTTTAGTTATTTTTCCGGATAGGGTCTCATAGTTTGACTCAGGGCTAGGCCTTGGACTTCCATCCTCCTGTTCTCTGTCATCAGTAGCTGGGATCATGTGTCATCTTTTTCTGAGCACTTGAAGTAACAACTATCAGGCCCTTTTACTCATTATCTATGCCTTTCTGAGTTTCTTTATATTCATCTTTTCCTGAACAACTCTCATTATCATTATCTAAGAAAAAATTAGCAATATGTCCATCACAATAGGCTATCTATGGCTTATAACCACATTTTCCTCGTTGTCTCAGGGATGTCTTTGGTAGATTAAAAGAAAATATATCAGGATCCAGTCAAGGTTCACATAAATGCATTCAGCAGTTTTGTCCCTGTGCCACCTTGAATCTCTGAAATAACTCTATAATCTCTTTGTTTCCCATGCCAGACTTTTTAAGAACCGAAGACACTGGTACCACATTCTGAATGTTTATTTCCTTATATCTGTCAAACATGTTCCTTTATTAACTGAATTTTCTTTATACTAAGAATTTGGTTTAAAGATAACATAGGTAAGTGGAACAATTTTAAGCTTGCCAGGTAGATGCTCTGTGGCTTGAGCCAAACCTGCAACACAGGTTGAACAATTTGGGCAATGGTGCTTCGTTCAGTTAGTGCCATAAACTTAGGCTGCACCCCATCGGGTGACTTGTACTAACCAGCTTGCCTATTAATGATGCCAACTTTGCTTGCTCAGTTGAAGTGGTGCCATGTAAAAGTACATTTCCCTACTTGAGAGTCATAGCCACTGTGTTTTATGTAACCTCAAAGCTGGAACAATCACATTTAATCTTTCAAGTGTCCAATTGGTTTCTGTCAATGACCAGTTTTTATGTTCAACCACATGTCAGGATCCAGTTGGGAATATTGTAAGTTTAGCTTTGTCTCCTAGATGGTGACAACAGGCTACTTATTTAAGAACTAGTGGACATGATGGGACCAATTTTTCTTGGGTGAGTCAAAGGGTATTTCTAAAAGAATAATCACATAGGTATATTTTTAATATACCTATGAATTTTCATTATTAGTACTTCAGCAATATTCAGATGCATTTGTTATGAATACATTTATATATATATTCATGTTTGTTAAAAGTTTATGCTTTAGCCAGGTGCTGGTGGCTCATGCCTGTAATCCTAGCTACTTAAGAGGCTGAGATCTTAGGATCGCGGTTCAAAGCCAGCCCCAGTGTGAAAGTCTGTGAGACTCTTATGTCCAGTTAACCACCAAAAAACTGGAAGTGGCACTGTGGCTCAAGTGGTAGAGTGCTTGCCTTGAGCTAAAGAAGTCAGGGACAGTGCCCAGGCCCAGAGTTCAAGTCCCACAACCCACAACAACAACAACAAAAAGTCTATGCTTTGAAATTTTATAAGTTTATGACTTTATAAAGTCACATATACATACACACATATATACATATACAAATATATATGTATATACACACATAAATATTAAATGTATTTTATATTTTTAGACAGAGTTCTGCTATGTAACTCATCTTTAACTTGACAACCTTTCTGCCTGAATTCTGGGATCACAGATATATATAACCACACTCACCTAGTCATGCTTTTTATTGCAGATTGGCAAAAGCTCATTACTTAAATGCAAAGGAAAAGAGAGTACCTTCATAAGCTGAAATAACATTGCCCGAAGATACTTCCCCCCTCTTCTGTTAGCCTCATGAATATTATATTTTATTGGAATGGTTTCTGAAAAATTAATGAGTTTTCAGATCTCAAAGTGCACTCAGCATAAATATCTATCTGAGGTACCCAGCAAGTTCCTGCTAAGACTTGCTGAGAAAGAACTCTTAGAATACAGTCTTGAGTTAGGTACCAATGGCTCACACCTGTAATCCTTAGCTACTGAGGAGGTTGAGATCTGAGAATCATGGTTGCAAGCCAGTTTAGGAAGAAAAATCTGCGAGACTCTTATCTCCAATTAACCACAAAAAGTGTGAAATTGCCAGGCACTGGTGGCTCAGGCTTGTAATTGTAGCTATTCAGGAGGCTGAGATTTGGGGGTCGTAGTTCAAAGCCAGCTCAGGCAGGAAAAACCCAGTCAGAAAAATCTGTGAGACTCTGATCTCCAGTTAACTATCCCAAAAGCCAGAAGTGGAGCTGTGGCTCAAGGGATAGAGCATTTGCCTTGAGCAAAAAAGCATAGAGACAGTGCCCTGGCCCAGTTAAAGTCTAGGATTGGCACCAAATAAAAGTATGGAGGGCTAGGAATGTGGCTTAGTGGTAGAATGCTTGCCAAGCATGCATGAAGCTTTGAGTTCAATTCCTTAGTACCACATAAACAGAAAGGCCAAAAGTGATGCTGAGGCTCAAGTGGTAGAGCAAAAGCTCAGGGACAGCCGAGCGTCGGTGGCTCACGCCTGTCGGTGGCTCACGCCTGTAATCCTAGCTACTGAGGAGGCTGAGATCTGAGTATCGCTGTTCAAAGCCAGCATGGGCAAAAAAGTCCATGAGACTTATTTCCAATAAACCCCCAGAAAACCGGAAGTGGCTCTGTGGCTAAAGTGGTAGAGTGCTCACCTTGAGCTGAAGAGCACAGGGACAGCGCCCAGACCCAGAATTCAAGGCCCACGACCAACAACAACAACAAAAAAAGCTCAGGAACAGTGCCCAGGTCCTGAATTCAAGCCCCAGGACTGGCAAAAAAATATGGAATGGAGATATGGCTCAAGTGGCAGAATACCAGCCTTGAATGAAAAAGCCAAGTGTGAGTTCAAGATCCAGTACTGGCACAAAACACATAAAGAGTTATCAGTTGGGCTGGGAAGGTGGCTCAGTGGTAGAGCGCTTGCCTTGCATGCCTGAGGCCCTGGGTTCGATTCCTCAGCACCACATAAGCAAAAAGAAAAAAGCTGGAAGTGGCGCTGTGGCTCAAGTGGTAGAGCACTAGCTTTGAGCTGAAGAGCTGAGGGACAGCGCCCAGGCCCAGAGTTCAGGCCCCACAACCGTACCAAAAAAAAAAAAGAGTTATCAGTTATCCTCTTAGTGCATATTAATTGTACAAAAGTGCTTCATTGTGATATTTTTATGCATGTATATAATGTACTTGGATGGGGCTTGACTTTATTATTCTTTCTTATCTCTCCCCACCTTTTAGGAACAATGCTAACAATCTTCATTATTCTATTTTTACATATGCATATGTAGTACTATGATAGTCCTTTCAGAGTATACCAGTTTGTATGTTCAGTTTTTTGCAAATCTTCTCTGCCCCAATTTGCCTTCCTCCTCCCGATGTTAGATGATTAGCATAACTTCAAGGAAAGTGAAATTTTAGTATCAGCAAATAAATCCATCTAGAACTCCAACTCTATAGAAAGCCTAAAGAAAAGGCCCTTAGGAAAGCTTCCTTTCAGACCCTCTGTGCCTTGGTCATGAGCCACGCCTTCTGTTGTAAAAGATTAAGTCCATTCCTTTGGCCAAGTCAGACTCTGAGGCCTTTGTTAGCTGAAAATGAACTTATTCCAGAACTTTAGGGCACAGAGTAGGCTGTGATGCTCTGAGCTCCAAAAATGTATAATGTATCCTTAATTGTCTTTAAATATTAGCAATTTTGTGTTTTTTATAATTTTTTATTATTATTTTTGTAGTACTAATGAATTGAACCCAGGGCTTCATGCATGCTAGGCAAGCACGCTACCACTAAGCCCCATTCCCAGCTCCAGCATTAGCAACTTTAAAGTGCTCCCTTCCTACTGTTTTCTTGTGGTTATGAGGATATTTAAAAGACAAACCACTTTTTTCCCTTCAGTTAAATTGTCCTGAAATATATCATTTGTACAAAAAGGTCCACAGTAAATTTGAAGTGTCTAAGCTGAATTAATTTTCACAAGTGGAACCATCATCTAAAAAAATAGATGCCTCTCATTCTTGCCTCCTCGTGTCTTTTGTATTCCACCAGCTCACTGTTCAGATTTCTCACCCTGAGTGTGAGCTGTGAGTCTCACTACGCACCACATCCAGCTTCTCAGCATTCTTTACATGCCATTGTCTAACAGCAGTAGGATTTTGGTGATAAACCCTTTTATTAGTCTAAAGTAATTGCTGATTTATCCAGGGGAATCTTTAATAAAAACTAGCACTGAAAATGTGTCTTTTGGGTGGGAATGTGGCTTGGTGACAGAGTGCTTGCTAGCATGCATGAAGCCCTGGGTTCAATTCCTCAGTACCACATCAACAGAAAAACCAAATGGCTTTTCTCAGGGTCAGTGTCTAGGCCCTGAGTTCAAGTCCCAGGACTGACAAAAAATAAAAATAAAAATGTGCCTTGTGCCAAAATTAGAAATAGGAGAAAAAGCAAGAAGTGGAGCTCAGGCTTGATTGCTGGTGAAGGATTTCATTTGGAACTATCCTGTGTTTGGGGGTGGGGGGGAAGAGGGGGGTAGCAACATGGTGGAGTATCACAACTAGCATTTTAGCCAGAATAAAAAAGTGTCAAGTGTAAGTGGTTGTTGAGTCTGTGTGTTTTTATGTCCTCAAACTTTTATCTTACATACATCACCTCTTCAGCAGTCTCTCCTTCCCAGAGCACCAGAGAGGTGGGTGAGGCTGCCATTCCCTGACCAAAGCAGAAGTGACAGCTGACTCACCTGATAGATGGGTGGGGCTCTGCAAAGCCATTAAAATCAGAACCAAGAACCGGAAAAGCTTTGCAGCCCTGGGACCGCTGTAGGCCTTTCAAGCTCCTAAGAATACCACTGTGCACTTGAGTAATGCTCACAGCCTGATCCTAAGTAATTACGAAAAGAGTAAGTTGTTGAGTCTACTCCCTGTACTGGGAGTTAGGTTCTGGAATCCGGCTGGGTCACCCAGCCTATGGCACTTACTGCTATGTGGCCTGAGGAGTGGACTTAACCTCTCTGTAAAAACTTTTTCCTTGACCTCCTTGCAGCATTGTTGTGAGGATTAGATAAAATCATGGGTGGCATGCCTTACGAGCTTTTGATACCGTGAAAAATGATTAGGGTGGAACACTAGTGTTCAGTTACAAATGAGGTGTTAAAACCAGGCCTGAGATTTCCCTCCCTGGCCTCTCTGAGTAAATACACTGTAAAAAGCAAACTACTTTTATTATGTGGAGGAAACAGGAAGTTTTCCCTTAAAGGATCAGGCAAAGTTAGCCAAGGAGGAAAGCTGAAAAGGAAGAGGATGGCATGCTTGGTCCTCCCAGGGTCCCAAATCCCCCAACACCTAGCTGCTGGCCCACATCCTCTCCTGTTGCATTCCTTCCTGTCAAGGGGTTCCTGTAGCTGACACCAATGCTGAGCTATCTGCTTCTGCCTTCCCTTGGTGGTTATTTAGATGGCTGATTTACGAAGAACCTGGGTTTCAAGGTGTTCCTTTCATCCTCGAGCCTGGCGAATACCCTGACTTAGCCTTCTGGGATACAGAAGAAGCGTACATTGGATCCATGCGGCCTCTGAAAATGGTGAAGATGAATTTTGTGTTCTTGAAGGCAGATGCTCTTTGATAATTCCTATGAAGTCTGCAGGTCATTTACCCGCCCAGAAATAATGGAAACATTAGTTCTCCGGATGTCCCAATGTAGTGACAGGAGGCTGTCTGATTGGTAGCTATGGGGGCTGGATGTCCACATACTTCCCTCAAGTATTTGCCCTTCTAGAAGGAGCATCCTGCTTCCTCCACCTGGATTTGTTATATTTGCCTCGGTCTTCATCTCTTCTGCCTATAGTGCACCTATAGTAGGTCCTCACTAGACACTTGCATTATACATGTTCATGAAATTCCACACTGCAGTTATCTTCAGAACTTGTGTAAGACAAATTAGAAAGTTAGGAAGATAATTTTTTTAGCTTAACTCAGTGCGTGGGTGCTATCCCTTAGCTTTTCCACTCAAGGCTGGCACTCTACCACTTGAGCCACAGCTCCAATTCTGGCTTTTTGGTGGTTAATTGGAGAAAAGAGTCCCATAGACTTTTTTGTGCAGGCTGGTTTTGAACCAGAATCCTTAAATCTCAGGCCTGTCAGTATCTAGGATTGTGGGTGTGAGCCACTGGTTCCAGCTAGAAAGGTAACTTTTTATCTCCTGCCAAAGCATTTGATTAAACATCTGAATGTTTCTTGCAGATATTTCAGGTTTTTAAATTTTAATTTCTACTTATGTGAATGTAGGATGGGGTTTTGAAAACAGATACAAGAATCATTTTCAACCTATGAATATATCCTTCCTGAAAAGGGTTCCTTTTAAAAGGGTATTTATTTGGTCCTATAAGCTCTGGTCTGCTGAGCAAAACCAGACCCAACCCTTCATTATCACAGCTCATTAGGTGCTTTTGAACATCCTGAACAGCAGTTTTTCAAAGCTGTTAAAGGTATATTGGTGAGAGAGGTCCTGACTTTTCCCACTGCTGACTTTTAACTTGGCCTACTATTTTAACCTTTTCTTTATTTTTAGTCTGTTTTTTTTTATAAAAGTATAACAACCTCCCCCACACCCTCCTTTGGGATGTTTTAAGTGCTATCTAATAGTTTATATCATATTACTTTACCATCCTCCATATTGCATGTGTGAACTTAAGCAGTTTTGTAGGCCAGGCTCTTAGAGCCAGGCAGGAAATGCAGGTGGGGGAGGCTGGCTAGTAGAGGAACTGTGGGGAGAGGTGGAGGTAGCTTAGCTAGCTAGTGCCCTTGCTGCTTAAGGACCTGCCTGGGGCAGAATAAACCACAGGTAATGGTGGCTGCTGATGAGGATTTAGGTTCACAGGTGGCCAGATCTACGATTGTTGGGCAAGCAAATGAAAAATACAGATTGGTTTTCTAAGTTGAAAAAAAAAATCTCCCATACACATTCAGCCTATATATCCTGTCTGAGTCTGTCTAGGCTGTGTTTCTCATGGCTTCATCTCCATTACTGGTAACTTTAGCATCATCTTATGTAAATGAATGGTTCAACAGTGTGGGTAACATAAATGGTAATGCAGCAATGAAAAATCCGTTTTCTTCCTATGTTATTTTTTTCCCCCAGGGTGGCCGTAAAGTTGAATTCCCTACAGATCCAAAGGTAAGTGTGCTTGTTGTGTGTGCACATGTGTGTGTGGTTTTATTCCTCTTCCATCTCATATGACTTGTGCGTACACCAATTTCCAACCCACTCTGATACACCCAGAGGAGGCAGGCCTCAGTTCCTCTGCACGCATCCACAGGCTGGAAGAAGATCCTGGGACATTCGGTATCATTTAACAGGATATGGAGCCACACCCCTCAAGGCTCATTGTCCCATTGAGTTTATTATTTCTGGCTGTATTGCTAATTGCATGGGCCTGTCACTGCTTGCCCATAGCCAAGAAGAAACTCCTTCAAGACACATTTTTCCTACTCCAAAATAATTCTTTCTGCTATTGATACTCTCTCAACTTATGCCATGTTTGTTGCTTATGTAGTTGTCTGTGGGAGTCTCTTGGATTTGTCTGCCTAGGCTGGCTTCTTTAGTTTCATCTAAGCAGTGTACTAAATATCAGTTCCCAACTTTAAACAAAAATCGTTATTAAGGAAAACAGAGCCAGGTGTCCATAGTTTATGTCTGTAATCCTAGCTACTTGGGAGGCTGAACTCTAAGGATCATGGTTCAAAGTCAGCCTGGGCAGGAAAATCCTTGAAGCTCATCTCCCGTTACACACTAAGAAGCCAGAAATGGAGTTGTTGCTCAAGTGGTAGTGTGTAAATGTTGAGCAAACAAGCTCAGAGATAGCACCCAATCCCTGAGTTCAAGCCCCAGGACTGGCACCAAAACAAAAAACAAAACCAACTATCTTTTGAACCTTGGCATTGGACTGTTCAACATCTGGGCAGGGAAAAGCTCAATAAGTTACTTTAAGCTATGTTATTAGTTGTTGTTACTTATTTAATTGAAAATTATGTCATTAAAATGATATTGAAAATAAAAATTTATTTAGAAAATATAGTCAAAATGGAAATGGTCTATATTGAAAATACAGAGAATTTGTGTTCTAGATGTTTCTGCTTGAAATGGCTAACATTTCAGCTGCTGAGATAGTTAACTTCTTACATGTTACTGAAATATCTTATTTCTGTTGTAGGTAGTCATTTATGAAAAGCCTTTGTTTGAAGGAAAATGTATGGAGCTAGAAACAGAAATGTGTAGTTTTATCACAGAAGAAGGTGAAGCAGAAAAAACAACAGGAAATGGTCATTTACCTTTTACATCAGTGGGATCTATGAAAGTTTTAAGAGGCATGTAAGTAGAGAAGTAACTGGTAAGGATTTCTCATTTATCCTTGATAAAGTAATAAATGACCTCTTTTCCCCAAAATAACATTCCTGATTCTAAGGTATAGTAGATTTATTTTTTTTCCCTTTTTCCCCTTTTCCTTACCTATCTACCTCCTTCCCTCCCTCTCAATCTCTCTGTCTATCTGTGCCATTCTCTCTTTCATCTCTCTTCTGTTTTTTTTTTCTTTTTGCTAGTACTAGGGCTTATACACAAAGCCTGGGTGCTGTCCCTTAGCTTTTTTTGCTGAAGGTTAGCGCTCTGTCTACCACTTGGGCTATGCCTCTACTGTTAGAATCCTTCATGGCCATCCCAAGGGACCAGGCAGAGGCAGGGAGGCACAGGAGAAAGATTATTATAAGGTTTATTAGAGGGGTGATATTTCCCCAGGGAGAGGGAGCCCATGGCGTCTGCCCCTGTCCAGGTGGCAGGTAGGTCTGGGGCTGGTAGTGAGGCAGGTACACACACAGGTAGATCCGGTCAGAGAGAGGGAGTGGCCAGCTGTATGGCCCGAACTCTAGGGCAGGGAGGAGCTCAGGTGTAGGTGGAGCTGAGGACCAGAGGTGGGGATAATGTTAACTTCTTCTGGCTTTTTGTTGGTTAATTAGAGATCTGAGTCTCTTGGATTTATTTATCCAGGCTGGCTTTGAACCACAATCTTCAGATCTGAGTTTCCTGAGTAGCTAGGATTACAAGTATGAGCCACCAGCACCTGGCTTTGTTTTTGTTTTTCTAGCAGTACTGGAGTATGAACTCACAGCCTTCCACTTGTTAGGCAGATTCTTTATCATTTGACCCATGCCATCAGTCCAGGTGTATATTTCTTAGTTTTCGTTTGTTTGTTTGTTTGTTTTTGGTCCAGTTGTGGGGCTTGAACTCTGCGCCTGGGCACTGTCCCTCAGCTCTTCAGCTCAAGGTTAGCACTCTACCACTTGAGCCACAGCACCACTTCTGGCTTTTTTCTTTTTGCTTATGTGGTGCTGAGGAATTGAACCCAGGGCCTCATGCATGCAAGGCAAGCGCTCTACCACTGAGCCACTTTCTCAGCCCTTAGTTTGTTTTTTTATGTACTGTTTTCCTAAACTTTAGAGAGTTCCAGTAACAAGACAAGTTTATGACTAGCTTCATAGCTATTGATATTTGTCATGACCAGCTTCATAGCTATTGATATTTGTCATGACCCTGCTGTGCACAAGAGAAGTGCAAACCATGACTCTGTGCTGCTCTTTCTTTGCAGTTGGGTAGCTTATGAGAAGCCTGGCTTTACTGGTCACCAGTATTTACTAGAAGAAGGAGAATACAAGGACTGGAAAGACTGGGGCGGTTACAATGGAGAACTTCAGTCTTTGCGACCTATATTAGGTGTAAGTTAAAGAAAAGCTAATGATTAGGACTCAGTCTCTTTGGTTATAAATGACTCCCCTTTGAATTTTGATTTTTTTTCTTAATAGGATTTTTCAAATGCACATATGATCATGTACAGTGAAAAAAACTTCGGCTCCAAAGGTTCCAGTATTGACGTGCTAGGAATTGTGGCTAATTTAAAGGACACTGGATATGGCGTGAAGACCCAGTCTATTCATGTGCTGAGTGGAGTGTAAGTGAAATCCTCCAGTCCCGATCCTGAACTTGGTTTTTGTCTTGATTTGGGGTAAACTAGTAGAGTATGTAACACAGAGTGGGTACTCAGCAGATAGCTATCTTGCCAGCTAAACACCAATTCTGCGGTTTAATACTTACTGTTATGTTGCTTCACAAATATTGCTCATATAATCTTTTCTTTTCATGTAGTAGAACATTGAAGTAGGCTTTCAAGTATCATGACAGAAATCTACAGATCCACTTCCTGTGTCATTCAGTATAGAAAGATCATGAATATTTTATGAGATAACATCCCTCTAATGTTAAAACCTGAGGCTGGGACAAAATCTCACTAAATCTTCCTGTGGTCCTCCACCTGCTCCAGTGTGTTTCTCATTATTATTTTAACATAATAAAATACACACAATAAAATCATTATTTCAGTTTCCCTGGCGTTAACAGCTCAGTGGTTTATTGCATTTAGATGTCTGTACAAGGAGGTGGCACTACCTGTGTGATGTATGTTCTGAGATAGAGTCTGCCTATGTGTTCAAGTTGGTCTCAAACTCGTGATCATCCTGCCTCAGCCTCCTGAGTGCTGGGATTATAGATGTGTACCATCATACCCAGCCCAATGTTTTGTTAATGACAAAGCAAGTTTGTTGTTTTTTTGCTTTGTTGTTGTTGTTTTGACAGTCCTGGGGCCTGAACTCAGAGTGTTGGCACTGTCCCTGAGCTTCCTTTGCTCAAGGCTAACACTATGACTTGAGTCACAGTGTCACTTCTAGCTTGTTCTGTTTATGTGGTCCTGAGGAATGGAACCCAGGGCTTCATGGATGCTTGGCAAGCACTCTACCACTAAGCCATATTCCCAGTCTAGCAAAGCAAGTTTTTATTGTAAGAGGACCAATGAGAGAGATAACTCTCGGGGATATAAGTGGCCATGAGCCAATCTTAATTGGAGCAAGTGATAACAATGGAACTTATTGGCTTAGGAAGTGAATTATCTTGGAGAAGATTTTATTTCAGAGTCCTCAGAACTTAGTTGCTGTGTCTTGCCTGAGCTTCTTTCATGTTGTTTTAACCTTAGGCTGTCCCCTTCCATCTGGTGGTCTATGTTTACCCTGAATTTTTGCTCTCCCACCTCATTGCAGTGGAAAGAGTGCTCTTTGCTTCATAAGTTCTAGGTTAGACCTGCTGCCTAGGTGAAAATCACATGAGCATACCTGAACGCAGGTGCTGGCTGTGCCTGGGAGATGTGCCATCCCAGGTTGGTCCCAGGGCCATAAGGAGGGCAGGTAGATCCCATGTGGCCTAACAGCCAGTGTCTACAGTAGGAACTGCATGATCATTTTCATGGTCCAGCTGATGTCTGGTTTATTTTCCAATGTGAGAAGGTTCTTCTGGATTAATGGGGGGAAAATGACATTGGTTCTGTTGAAAGTGGTTGATGTTAGTTGTTTCATCTGTTACTGAGGGACACAGGCTATTTGAATCAGTCCAGCCTCAACCCTGTTGTATTTTGTGTTTATGTGAGGTAGGCCTCAATGAAGTATCCTTCTGTTGTTAGTCAGCACATCTTGTGTAAGCTCTTGCTTGTGGTGCCATCTTGCCAGAATGACAGCGGTCTCATCTGGGTCTTCCAGACTTAAAATGCCTTTTATTAAGGTCCTGTTCTGAACCCATGGTATGGTAGATCATAGTTGGCTGTCTCCATTTCACCTGAAATGAGATGTATGGCAGTAGGCATTTGAAATGGTACAGTGGCTCTACCTTTACAGTTAATTATTTAACAGGAAATTTCAGTGACTGGTGAAAGAGTTGTGCATTTGATCCTCACCAGGTGTGCTGGTTCTATGAGTCATAGGCCAGTCATCTATCTACTCTGGCAAAGTGGCCACAAAGGATGCTGGGTAGACATTGGTATAGATTGCGCTGTTGGGACAGGTAGTGTTACTGAGTTGAACTAGTCCTTTCTTTACTCCCAAGACCCTGCTTACTTGAAATCAATTTCCATTACAACATAATTGCTTTTCTGTTTTTTGTTTTTAGCATTCCCAGTTGTATTTCCTGGCTTAGACATTCTTTTTTTTTTTTCTGATTGTAGCAGCTGAGTTTTGGTATTGGGGGGAAGTTGAAAGAGGCACACATATAGGTTCACACTTCCTTTATATTCTGTTTGAAGAAGGCCTTCTGTGTTACCAGATCAGCTGCTTCCTCATTTCCCTCATTTTAGTTTGCCATTTTGATAAATATTTATTGTGTATGCAAAGCATCGTATTATGTCTTCGGAGACGTTACACTGTTCACGCAAACCACAAATAATTATTGCTACAAAAAAAAAAAAGAAGTTAGCTGGGCACTGGTGGCTCACGCCTGTAATCCTAGCTACTCAGGAGGCTGAGATCTGAGGATCTCGGTTCAAAGCCAGCCCAGGCAGGAAGACAGTGAGACTCCTATCTCCAGTAAACCACCAGAAAACCAGAAGTGGGTTGTAGCTCAAGTGATAGAGCGCTCTCCTTGAGCTGAAGAGCTGAGGGACAGCGCCCAGGCCCAGAGTTCAAGCCCCATGACTGACCAAAAAAAAAAAAAAGAAGTTAAAACGTTTTAGAAATGCACAGCAGAGAGACAAATTTGTAGTCGATGCAGATAAGACTTTTGGAGGAGGGGAAGGTTAAGATGCACCAAGATAAGGAGGAAAACTAACTTTTTTTCCTTTTTCCAGTAATGAGTATTGAATTAGGGCAAGCACTCTACCACTTGAACACCCCTAGCTTATTCATTTTTAAGTTTCAAAGGAAAATTGTTTCATTTAAATGGCTTTAATATTACTAGTAAATAAGCATCTAAAATGCTATGGTTGTTTATTTTTTAGCATGGCAGTCAAAGTCAGAAAACTCTTACTTTGTTGTTGTGTTTTGCTTTTGGAGACAGAATCTCACTTTGTACCCCAGACTGGCCTAGAAATCTCTATTCTCCTGCTTCATGCACCTGAGTGCTGGGATTATAGGCATTTGCCACCAAGCCCCGTTAGGAAAACAAACAGAAAAATCAAAGACGACCAAAAAAACCTCTTGAAATTCTTGCTCTGTGAAAGTATCTCCCAGGAGACTCAATATCACCTGGGTACTAAATTTTCCAGGTGGCAAACTCATTATTAGCTCTCCAGCAGCAACAGCCTTGAAGGAAGCTCAGGAAACAATTGAAGATTTGGGGGCCTGCATTCCATTTCTTCCTGGAGTGTCAGACTCCTGTGAGTTCTGTGCTATACTCCAGCTCATAGAGTGCAAACTGGGCAACTGCTTTAAAAACAAAAAAGTAAAGTGAAGTATTTCTTGAGCTCAGATAAAAAGCAAAAGGGCTGTTTGCAATTCTTTCTCCTTCAGCCTTCCCCAGAAGGGCAGGTTTGCCCCGCTGCCTTCAGTTACTTCAGGAGGCAGGGATGGGACCTGTTAATACTTGTCCTTGCCTCTCTCCCTTCCCCTCATTCACCTTTAAGCAGAGAAGTATGGATTTATGTGCACAGAATCCATGTGAACATGCCCAGCCAGGTATGTTTTTAAGATTCCTAATTATATGTCAACTCTGCACCATAGATAGGGCAGACTCTCACATCCAGGCATTTGGGGTTCATCCCCCTCTCCTCCTGCTCCTCATTCACTCAGTGCTGTGCCCAGAAAGAACATTGCTACTTTCTATAGAAAACATCTTTTTGCATATGTGTGTGTGACAGTACTGGGGCTTGAACTCAGAGCCTGGGTGCCATCCCTGAGCTTTGTCACTCAAAGCTTGAGCCACAGCTCAAATTCTAGCTTTTTGGTGGTTGGAGAGTCTCATGGACTTTTCTGCCTGACTCGCTTCAAACCTCGATCCTTGGATCTCAGCCTCCTGAGTAGCTAGCTACTCAGGCATGAGCTTAGGAAACATTTTAATAAGCTATTTTCCTGCTTCTGCCTCAGTGAATTAGACAGGCTTACCTGGATGTTGGGGGAAATCTTTTGTGTCACAACTTGCTATCTTTGTTTTTGTTTGGAATTCCTGGATTTTGTTATATTCTTAATTCTTTTGTTAATAATTGTTGTGAAGGTAGCCGAAGGCTGTGTGTGGAGAAAGCGCTACAGGTAGCCCATGTTGTTGAATAGCCTTACCAGCTCTCATGGACTTTACTGCCTAGGCTGTCCTTGAACTATGATCCTCCGATCCCAACTTCCAAAGTAGCTAAGATTATAGGTGTAGCCACTAGCACCTGGCTTCCTTGTTTTAAATTTTGGCAGTAGTAGGATATGCATTCTGCCCTTTACTCTCGGTAGTCAGGCAATCTACAGCTGAGTCATTCCAGTGGCTTTTTTTTCCCCACTGTTTATTTGCCCAGGAGCATATTTGGACTGTAATCCTCCTATTCTACCGGTCCCACCACAGCTGGAATGATGTGCACAGGCCACTACTGAGCTGTTAGATGAGAAAGAGGCCTCATGAATGTTTGCTTGTACTGGCCTCAAACCAAAATCCTGCCTTTAGCCTTCTGAGTAGCTGAAGGCAAAGGTGTGGCCATCTTACCCAGCTTCCCCTTTTTCTCCTTGATGGCTGCTTATTTCCTGGTAATGACTATACTTGTGCTTTGGTTTAATCAACTACCTAGATAGTAAAATTGGGTCTTTTAATTATGAAGGATATAGACTCTTAGGTGTGGTTTACTAGAATAGTAAAGGAAAGGGAACTTTATAAGGCAGGTCATAAAGTAGAATGCTTGGTGACCTTTAAATTTTGCAGCCCCAGCCATGTTATGGCCACTAACTGGTTGTCACCAGACCTTAGAAAAAGCACCAACTATTCCTTATGATGGTTCTGAGCCATCTGTCCTCTTCAGGCAGTTGGTATTTTTCACCTTCGTCATTCCTGGCACAGGGCAAATGGCTTTCCAGTGTTTATCGAATGAACAAATAGGTTCACTTTTTATGTCTTTAGGTTTTCGCATCTATAAAATGAGCATGCCAGTATCTCCTTAAGATAAATGTGATTTGGTAGATGTGAATGTATTTGGGGGAAGTTCCACATAGACAGATATTATTCCTGTCAGTTGGGAGAGGGCTGGTACAGCAATAAACTGGTACAAGTAGAGCCTAGGTATCTCTGCACTGCAACAGAATCAAAGGTTTTTTCCCCTCAAAGACTTTACCTTTGGGTAGCAATAGTGTAAGGTGGTTTCATTGATTTTCTTCTTTGAATGTAGATCATTGAAAAGTTGACAAATGAAAACTTTCCAAAAAGTATTTGTTTCTGATATTTCTGTGATTGATTTTGTTTATTATGTTATTGGGTCATATGGGAAATACTGTTGGGAACATTTTTTTTTTTTTAGCATTTAACTTTTTTTTGGTCTGTCGTGGAGCTTGAACTCTGAGCCTGGGCGCTGTCACTCAGCTCTTCAGCTCAAGGCTAGCACTCTACTACTTGAGCCATAGCACCACTTATGGTTTTCTGGTGGTTTATTGGAGATAAGAGTCTCACAGAGGGGCTGGGAAGGTGGCTCAGTGGTAGAGCGCTTGCCTTGCATGCCTGAAGCCTGGGTTCAATTCCTCAGCACCACATAAGCAAAAAAAAAAAGCCGGACTGGCTCTGTGGCTCAAGTGGTAGAGTGCTAGCCTTGAGCTGAAGAGCTGAGGGACAGTGCCCAGGCCCAGAGTTCAGGCCCCACGACTGGACCGCCCCCCCCCCCAAAAAAAAGAGTCTCACAGACTTTCCAGCCCAGGCTGGCTTTGAACTGCCATCCTCAGATCTCAGCTTCCTTAGTAGCTAGAATTACAGGTGTGAATCACTGGTGCCAGCCATTTCATTTTTTTGTTCTGCAGTGTGATTTGATATTTAATAGACATATAGCTTCCTGTTAAGATCTTTTAAATCTTTGTGTTGATAACACACAAGAATTCTTCCTTGTTTAATTTAAAAGAACTAGGCAATTTCTGAAAGTCAATTTATTTCCTTAAAGTAGAAGGGAAAAAAAGCCCCACAGAGAATTATTCTCATTGGAATTTTCTCAAAGACTGATCTGATTAATGAAAATACAAAAAAAGGGGCTGGGAAGGTGGCTCAGTGGTAGAGCGCTTTCCTTGCATGCATGAGGCCCTGGGTTCGATTCCTCAGCACCAAATAAGCAAAAAGAAAAAAGCCAGAAGTGGCGCTGTGACTCAAGTGGTAGAGCGCTAGCCTTGAGCTGAAGAGCTGAGGGACAGCGCCCAGGCCCA
>NW_012267278.1:3528091-3530428 GCF_000151885.1 Dipodomys ordii | reverse complement strand
TGGTAGAGCGCTAGCCTTGAGCTGAAGAGCTGAGGGACAGCGCCCAGGCCCAGAGTTCAGGCTCCACGACTGGACCCAAAAAAAAAAAAAAAAAACCAACCACAAATAAAGCGTTTAAAGCAAAATATACTTTTTCTCGTTTTCACCTTGATTTATCATATAGACAAATCCAGCCTGTTCCTAATAGTTAACAAGGCCAGAAAATTATGGTATTGACTAGTAAATGGATGGATATTTCTGTATGAAATATATACACATCAGCCAGATGTGATAGGTGTTATGTGTAAAATATGAGCCATAACTAGTGTTTGTGTTTCTTTAGATGGGTAGCATATGAAAATCCTGACTTCACAGGAGAGCAGTATGTTCTGGATAAAGGTCTTTACACCAGTTTTGAGGACTGGGGAGGAAAAAATTGTAAGATCTCTTCTGTCCAGCCCATATGTTTGGTAAGGAGTTAATTTTCATATGAGAATACTACAGTGAAACCAGGATTTCCTTTATGTGTTTCTGGTTCATGTAATCTTGATTGCTACAGAAAATATTCTGAAGTGATCCTTAGCAGAACTTACTAATGATATGGAAGAAAAACTTTTCAACATACCCTATTCATTTTGTTTTCTTTAATTTTAGGATTCTTTTGCTGGCCCACGGAGACGAAATCAGGTAATTTTTAAAAGGAATCTGTAAGCTCACTGCCAGTAACTCACATCTGTAATCATTGCTACTGAAGAAGCTGAGATCTGAGAGTCCATGGTTCAAAGCCAGACTGGGCAGCAAAGACCATGAGACTCTTTTCTCCAATTAACCACTAGAAAACTGGAAGTGGCATTGTGGCTCAAAGTGGTAGCATGCTAGCCTTGAGCAAAAAGCTCAGGGACCCAGCCCAGGCCCTGAGTTCAAGTCCCATAACCAACAACAACAACAAAAATAAATAAATAAAAATAAGAATCAGCATTTTATAATCTAGGGCCTCCTGTTAAAAAAACTGAATTCACATATGTGTAAAGTATCAATTATTTGGGACATTTTAGTTGTTAGTTTTACCCATTTTTATGTTCCAAAACATAATTGAATTTAAAAAATAAGATAAATTGGGCTGGGAAGGTGGCTCAGTGGTAGAGCGCTTGCCTTGCATACCTGAGGCCCTGGGTTCGATTCCTCAGCACCACATAAGAAAAAAGCCGGAAGTAGCACTATGGCTCAAGTGGTAGAGCACTAGCCTTGAACTGAAGAGCTGAGGGACAGCACCCAGGCCCAGAGTTCAGGCCCTACAACTGGACCCAAAAAAATAAATAAATAAAATTAAGATAAATTAAGCTCTAATTCTTAATTGATAACATTAACCCAAGTACTGTATATAAGGTATATACAAGTACTGTATATAAAGCAAAACTTTATATCAGAACATTGAATCAGAGTTTACATTAGTATACTAAGAAATTCCAAGCAATGACATAATTATGATAAATAGTAGCATTAGTTTTCAGATTTGCTGTGTCTGCATTAGACAGACATTTTATATAGTCTCACGCAAGCCTTTTGGTTGCTGACTCTGAAATCATCTGGAGTATTCCATTTGTTAGGTAGATTTTTTTAATGGAAGTGTTCAGACAGCCATAATTATAAAGGCACAAATATCAGCATAGCTGCCTTTATTGGCCTGTATATGATTTTGATAAATCAGCAAGTATCTTCCATGGAGAGGAAAGAAAACTATATTACAAGGTTCCAAAATACAGTTTATTATTCATGTTAGACCTGATGAACAATTAGTTTTGGCCACAAGAAAGCTTCGTAACGCCTCACAGTTAACAACAGGGTGTGCTATAGAAAGTCACCTCTATTGTTGGGTTTCCTTTGAGGTCTCAACTAAATCTCCTTACATGGCTCAGCCACCATGTTTCTAATTGATCATTAATGATGAAGTAAAAACTTAAAGGATATATAAAATTCACACCTGCTTATTGTAACAAGAATTAGCATGTCAGGTTTGGGTTATCATTTCAAAAGTTGAGTTTTGGCATGTTTCAGAGAATAATTTTGTGTGTTTCTGCTTACTTTTTCAAAGGTTCACTTGTTTTCAGAACCACAGTTTCAAGGTCAAAGTCAAAGTTTTGAAGAGACTACAAGTCAAATTGATGATTCATTTTCAACTAAGTCTTGCAGAATTTTGGGAGGCAGGTAAGCAAACAGTGGTGTGTCAGAGCCAGATTGCAGGAGTAAAGGGGGTAGAGTTCACACATCAACAAGTACTTGGTAACACCTGCTAGGGGCATGGCACCACATGAAGCCAAGCTACTCCGCCGTGTGTGTGTGTGTGTGTGTGTGTGTGTG
>NW_012267278.1:3505221-3528041 GCF_000151885.1 Dipodomys ordii | reverse complement strand
GTGCGTGTGTGCGTGCATGAATGCGCGTGTGTGTGTGTCTGTGTGTGTCTGTGTGTCTGTGTGTGTGTGTGTGTTGGGAAGTATGCCTTGCAGCACTGAAGTCTAGACAGCGTGGGTGGGGAAGTAAAGATAGCTCCAGCATGCAGTGGAATCTAGCCAGGCTCTCTTTTTTTGTGGGGGGTCCGGTCATGGGGCCTGAACTCTGGGCCTGGGTACTTGTCCCTCAGCTCTTCAGCTCAAGGCTAGCGCTCTACCATTTGAGCCACAGCACCACTTCTGGCTCTTTTTTTTTTTCCTGCTTATGTGGTGCTGAGGAATCAAACCCAGGGCCTCATGCATGCAAGGCAAGCGCTCTACCACTGAGCCACCTTCTCAGCCCCTGTATTCTTTATTTTTATTTTTTGTTGGTCATGGGGCTTGAACTCTGGGTCTGAGCCCTGTCCCTGAGATCTTCAGCTCAAGGCTAGCGCTCCACTACTTGAGTCACATGCCGCTTCTGGTGTTCTAGTGGTTTATTAGAGATAAAGAGTTTAATGGCCTTTCCTGCCCCAGCTGGCTTTGAATCACGATCTTCAGATGTCAGCCTCCTGAGTAGCTAGGATTACAGGCATGAACCACTGGTGCCCGGCTATGTATTCTTAATGCCTGCTCCATCATTTGGAAAGGGAGAGCTGGACTTGAGGTGGTTGTTAAGGTACCTCCCTAGGCCAGCATTTTTACAGGCATACAAGAGTAGGGTAGGCCCTGTATGTGATAGGCAAGGGGAGGTGTGTGCTGACCAAGGCCAGCCACATTCCCAGCCTACGAGGGTTTTGTGTTAGGCAGGAGTGAAGCCAGCATGGACTGGGCCATTAGATCATCTATGAAGACTCTCCACTCTCAGTGGATGCTACAGGAAACATAAAATGGGACACAAGCAATAGACTCAGCTTTCCAGGCTGAATGCAATAGTTTTACAAAAGCTTCATGAGGAAAGGTAAAGTCTAAGGTGAGAGAAACTCAGGAAACGCCGGGAGCCATCTGTAAAGGAGTGATAATAACAGCTGCAGTCAGTCCTGTGGGTCTTTATGGCTGAGATGCCATTGTCCCAGTTAGCAGTGCACAGCGAAAGGGCTCTTGCCTTTTACTCAAATCCAGACTGAGTGTGAAGCTTCCGTTTCTTACCTTCAGCCCACCCACCCTGAGTTCTTTACCTCCCAGCCCTGCTTCATTTATCACTACCAGATGTGTGTGTTTTGTTGCTGAGTTAGTGTCTGTTTTGGCTCACTGGAGTAGGTACCTCAAGTGGACAGGGACTCCGTTTTGTTCTGTGCTGCATTTCTAGCAATAGGAAAGGAACTGACATGCAATTAGTCTTCAGTGAGCACCTTTTGGATTTAAGAGAAAAACATAAAACTTCTTGGAAGAAGGTAGAAAAGGCCCTGAGAAACCCAGTGATGTATTCATGTCACAGCGATGCTTTCAGTGCTGGTCTAGGACAGAGGGATTGGAAATAAGGAAAAGAGAATAGTGAGAGAAATTTTCAGAAGATATGGATAAACTAAAGTGACTGACCACCTACAAGGGTTGAAGAGAGATCGTTTGACAAAGAAAGATGTCCGAAGGCCTGAAGCCACCTGGGTGGAAGTATGGTGGCACTGGGGGTGGGAGAATCAAAACGTGGGCCATTCCACAGAGAAGGAAGTTTTAAATCTAACTGCCAAGTTCACTGATTAAGGAATATTAATTTGCCATAAGATGAAATCCTGTAAATATACCCAGATATTTTCAAAGAAAGAACACTGAGTTATAAGTTAGGTTGATTTTTTTTTTAATAGACTGCCTCTAAAAATCCTATTTTTAAATAGGAATATTCAAATCTCGTACTGTGTTGTTTTTTTTCCCCCCTACTGCAGCTGGGTTGCATACGATGGAGAAAATTTCTCTGGAAATCAGTACGTGCTGGAGGAAGGACACTATCCTTGCCTCTCTGCAATGGGCCTCCTGCCTGGAGCAACCTTCAAGTCTCTTCGTTTTATAGATGTTGTAAGTACATCTGTCAGTGAATACAGCCTTACAGAAATGGGTGCTTCACATTGCAGCTAAAACTTCTTGAGGAATTAACATTGGAGGCAGATAGTCGCAAGCTGGTGACTCATGGCCTGTAATCCTAGCTACTTAGGAGGCCGATATCTGAGGATTGAGGTTCAAAGCCAACCCTGGGCAGGAAAGTCTGTGAGTCTCTTATCTCTAGTTAACCACTAAAAATTGGAAGTGGAGGTGTGGCTCAAGTGGTAGAGTGCTGGTCTTGAGCAAAAACTCAATATAGCACCCAGGGCTAGAGTTCAAGTGCACGCGCACACACACACAGATTTATGTGTGTGTGTGTGTGTATGTGTGTGTGTGCATTTGAGAATGAATCTGGAGCCATGTGCATGCTAGGCAAAAATAACCTCTGAGCTAAATCCCTAATTCTCTATGTATTTTTTTTCTTTTGAGACCCGTTTGAGTCTATGCTGGACTCAAACTCAGAATCTTCCTATCTCCATCTCCCAAGTGTTAGGATTATAAGCATGTACCACCATGCTCAGCTCACATTTTTAATTGTAACTTAATACTTCCAAGTTGTTTTACTGACGTCTGATACGAAACTTAAGTATTTAGAACATTTTTGGCATGCCATCAAAGAAAAACACACTAAATGTACAGAGTGATAATGTAATGCTGCTATAATCTTTGTTGTCTCCTTTTTGTATGTTTTATATAAGCTAATTCCTAGACAGTATACCCCACTTCTGTACACACACACACACACACACACACACACACACACTCACACATACTCACATTCACTCACCTCCTCTGTTTACTGATGAGACAGTCTTCTACACAGACACATCATACAAATGAAGCCAGAAAGTGCCATATTTTTGCTATACAACTTTAAGCAAGTAGGAAAACCACTGTAATCCCACATGCTTTTTTGGCATATATTTTCTTATTTTAGGAATATTGTTCTCAGATTTTTAGTTCAAGGTCAAATTCCTAATTTAAACAAACAAAGGCTGCTGTTTTTTGTTTTACTGAAACCAGTGGGTATATGTGCTTAATTCTCTTTACCATGCAATCATGGTCAAGTGTGAACATGTAGCCCCTACCCTATTTCTGCACACCCCCTTCCTCCCTGCCCGTCCTGGATGGTGACTCCTACAGGAAGGTTCACAAGCATGACAAAAATCCTTGTCATGTTGCCAATTCAAACAAAGGACATCTGAAAACACGTGCAAGGGCAGGCTCCGCTGTGCCATTGTAAACCAGGCTACCATGGCTCTGTGAACCTTACCATTTATGCCCATGGCTTCCATTGAAAAATCTACATCACCCGATGTAGAAGAAATAACTGTATTGTCAAAGCTCATAGAACTCATAAATTTTATAGACCACGATAGACAATTTGCCCCATGAAAGTTAGAACGTGTTTGTGACTTTAACTAAGCCTTCACTATCCCACAATACTGTGAAATTATGTATTCACTTAATCACAATAAAGAATTTGCAAAATAAAAGGAAAAATAAATGCATATAAATTGCATCAGAAGTGTTCATATTTCCATGCTTATAATTGTTTCTCTGTGCCTGGTATATTTTCTTTTATAATGTGGCTTCCATCAGCTGTCCTATATATGCAGTGGAAACACTTCCGGCCCCTGCATGCTTCCTGTTAGCTATGAAACCTGGAAATAACCCAGGCTCCTGGGAAAGAGAGTGTATGAATCAGTCAATCTGGCAGGTTGTGGCTTTGTCCTTGTAACTGGATCATTTTTATATAAACGTTGAATTATTAACAGAACATGATTTTTGCTCCCAAACAGGAATTTTCTGAACCAGCAATTATTCTTTTTGAAAGAGAAAACTTCAAAGGAAAAAAGATTGAACTTAATGCTGAAACAGTTAATCTCCAGTCACTGGGATTCAACACACAAATACGATCTGTTCAGGTTATTGGGGGCATGTAAGTTCACTACTTGTTGACCTAATAAAATACGTTTTTGATTTTTAAAGAAATATCTTACAAGGTTGGAGGCATGGCTAGTTTTTAGAATGCTAGCTAGTGAGCAAAAATGGTGGCAGGTGTGGAGTTCAAGTCCCAGTCTGGAACCAAAAAAAAAAAGAAAAAGAAACATCTCACTATCCGCTCAGACTGTTCTTAAACTCATAATCCTGCTTC
This sequence comes from Dipodomys ordii, assembly GCF_000151885.1. Taxonomy (NCBI): domain Eukaryota; kingdom Metazoa; phylum Chordata; class Mammalia; order Rodentia; family Heteromyidae; genus Dipodomys; species Dipodomys ordii. The sequence continues at coordinate 3,523,834 of NW_012267278.1, read as the reverse complement.
AGCCTCCTAACTGCTGGGGCTACAGGCATGTGCTACCACATCTAGCCTTAAAGATATATGTAGTATATGTCAGTGTGTGTGTGTGTGTGTGTGTGTGTGTGTGTGTGTGTGCGTGTTTCCATATGTGCACACTGGGGCTTGAATTTAGGTCCTGTATGTTGTCCCTGAGCTGTTTTGCTCACAGCTAGTGCTCTACCACTGAGCTACAGCTCCACTTCAGGGTTTTTCTGAATAGTTTCTCAGCGATTTTGGTTATGGAGCTAAGAGAAAGCTTGTCCTTTGGCAGGAGTTGTACAAATGATTAAAATTCAACTTGGGAGGATTTTTAATCCTTTAATAATTTTGAAATTCAATAGGATATAAAAATAAAGGCCATCCATGTAATAAGTTCATTTATGGGAAAAAAAATTGAGACAGCACCTCACTGTTTTTCTGTGCAGATGGATTACTTACGAGTTTGGCAACTACAGAGGGCGCCAGTTCCTGTTGTCTCCTGCGGAAGTACCTAACTGGTATGAATTCAGTGGCTGTCGCCAAATCGGTTCTCTACGACCATTTGCTCAGGTACATTTTTCTTTACTATTCTGCAAATGCACTCTCCCTCCCTTCCTCCTCCCACCCTTTTCTTTCTATTTATGTGGTACTGAATAATTGAACCGAGGGCTTCATGCATGCTAGGCAAGCACTGTACCACTAAGCCACCTTCCCAGCCTTGTAAATAGACTCATCTCTGAACTATTTCCTTTTCTTTTCTTCTTTTGTTATTTTTTTTGACCATTATGGAGCTTGAACTCTGAGCCTGGATGTGGTCCTTCAGCTCTTCAGTTCAAGGCCAGCACTCTACCACTTGAGCCACAACGCCACTTCCAGTTTTCTGGTGGTTAATTGGAGATAAGAGTCTCACCAACTTTCTTGCTGGGGCTGGCTTTGAACCGCAATCCTCAGATCTCAGCTTCCTGAGTAGCTAGGATTACAGGCGTGAGCCACCGGCACCTGACTTGAACTATTTATTATTTTTTTTTATTGTCAAGGTGATAGACAGAGGGTTAAATTAGATATGTAAAGTAATAAGTATACTTCTTGTCCAACCCCCCTCCCTCATTTTTCTCCCACTTTCCCTACCCCTTATGCCCCTTATGGGGGGGGGGGTCCAGTCGTAGGCCTGAACTCGGCCTGGGCTCTGTCCCTAGCTCTTCAGCTCAAGGCTAGCACTCTACCACTTGAGCCACAGCGCCACTTCCAGCTTTTTTTTTCTGCTTATATGGTGCTGAGGAATCGAACCCAGGGCCTCATGCAGACAAGACAAGTGCTCTACCACTGAGCCACCTTCCCAGCCCCCAAACTATTTCTTATAAATACAGTTTGACTTTTTTTGGGGGGTAGGGAGAGGTAGTACTACAGTTTAAGCTCAAGTCATTTACTTGGCAGACAGATATTCTACCATTTGAGCCATATACAGCCCTTTTTGCTTTCTTGTTTTTCCACAGAGTCTCACATTTATGTTTGAGCCAGTCTAGACTGAAATCCCATTTATGCTTCAGTATAGCTGAGGTGACAGCCATGCATCATTGTACCCAGTGTTTTATTCGTTGAGATGGGGTCTTGTGAACTTCTGCACAGGCTGGCTGATCCGATGTCTGCTTCCAAATAAGATTATAGACATGAGCCAGTATGAATAACTGCAATTCAATTTTTTAGTTTTCTTATATAGTTTGTGATTGGCCTCTCCCCCACCGCTCAGTATTTGGGCTGTCTGTGTCTTAAAGAGGTGTGGCTGTTCAGAAATGCTTTGAAACCCAACATCAAACATGGTGGGTCCCAAGCTCTGTTATCCACAGGCAGGCTCCCTGCCCCAGTTACTTTTTTTTTTTTTTTTCTTGACAGTACCAGGGCTTTAAACTTGCTTATCTTTCTTTTTTTTTGGTCCGGTTGTGGGGCCTGAACTCTGGGCCTGAGCACTGTCCCTCAGCTCTTCAGCTCAAGGCTAGTGCCCTACCACTTGAGCCACAGCACCACTTCCAGCTTTTTTTTTTTATTTTGCTTAGCTTATGTGGTGCTGAGGAATCGAACCCAGGGCCTCATGCATGCAAGGCAAGCGCTCTACCACTGAGCCAACTTCCCAGCCCCGCTTATCTTTCTTACTCATGGCTGGAACTCTTCCACTTGAGCCATACCCCCAGCTTGAACTTTCGCTGATGGTTGATTTGAGATGGAGTATTGAGCATGTTTCTGCCTAGACTGGCTTCAAACCATGAGCCTCCAAATCTCAGTCTCCTGAGTAGTTAGAATTATAGGCATGAACCACTAGCTCTTTCCAGTTCTCATCACTGAAAAAACAAGTCTGAAAACCCGACTCCCTCATCCATACCTCACGTTAGACTCTGCAAGTGTTAATATCTGTCTAGCTCCTCTAACAGTACAATCTCTGTATGACTATTGCTGGGTTTTTGTCTTCTAGAAGCGAATTTACTTCAGACTTCGAAACAAAGCAACAGGGTTATTTATGTCAACCAACGGAAACTTAGATGACTTGAAGCTTCTTAGAATACAGGTGATGGAAGATGTTGGTGCTGATGACCAGATATGGATTTATCAAGAAGGATGCATCAAATGCAGGGTGAGCTTTAAGATGAGATGGGGTCTGTAGTGCCTTAGCCAGCAAGGGACTTGTCCTTTGTTCTTTGTCCTGTCTTCTAGTTGACTTAATCTCACAGTTCCTGGAGTGTGTTCAGGAACAAATTTGAAGGTCTTTCCAATGAACATGTTTCCCAGCTCAGATACAACCAACCTTAGGAACTTAAAATGCTAGGCACATCTAGCACAGGTCAGAGTTTTTGTTGTTGTTTTGCCAATCCTGGGGCTTGGACTTAGGGTCAGGGTGTTGTCCCTGAGCTCTTTTGCTCAAGGCTAGCACTCTATCACTTGAGCCACACCTCCACTCCCAGCTTTTTTTTTTTTTTTTTAGTGATTAATTGGAGGTAAGAATCTCACAGATTTTTCTGCTGGGACTGGCTTTGAACTGTGATCCTCAGATTTCAGCCTCCTGAGCAACTAGGATTACAGGTGTGAGCCACTAACGCTGGCTTTAAGAGCTAGCTAAAGGAAGTGATGCTACTCTGACCCTTTCCATAGTAGTCCAGCAAACTGACAGAAATCACTCTTGGTTTCTCAGTGTTGGAGAATGCCACAGAATAAGAGGAGGGTAGCGATACCTCTGTGTGTACAACCTGGTCCATTTCCTAATGGCCACATGCTGTAAAATGGCTGCCGTGTATTTCAGCAGGATTCACCCCTGCAATCCCCTCAAACTTAGGTTCTGTAGGGAGTAGTGAATATGGGGAAGTGAGAGTAAGCAAGAGTATCAATGTGATTAAGGCACTGTATATGATGTGTAAAACTTAACAATTAACACACACTTCAAAAATACGAATGACAGGAAGATGAAACAGGTCCTGTGGTGGGGGCTGGTGGGAGAGGGTGAACAGAGGGTGAAGAAAGGTTAATATTTCATTTTCTGTTTTCACATATGTGTGTGATGGTTTGTAGAGCTGGGCTTGGGAAAGGGTGGGGGATTAAGGAGAGTGGCAGAGGGGCTGAGTCAGATGGAGGTGTATTGTATGCATATATGGGCATGTCAAAGCAAAACCCCTGTACAACTAAGATATCAATGAAAAATGTGGGGAGATAAAGTGAGAAATGGCCCATCCCCCTCTCATATCCCTCCTGCCACGGCAGACATGGACATGCTGAACGTCATCAGATTTTTATGAGTGAAGCTCACGCTTCATCGTCAAAGGCATCTTTTTGACTCCCTGACTTTATGGGCTTTACTGTTTGCTCCTGCTCCTTTAAAACCTCACTGCCCATGAGTCATCCAAGGGCAGAGCCTCTTGAGAGGAGCACACCGGCCCTCCAGGGATGTTGTGAGAAAACACCCTTTCGTAAAGAAGCGTGGCTTAGTACCTCAGAAACAGCAGGTGCAGAAGCCCCTTTGCCTTGGGATTGCTTAGATGCAAGAAAGCGGTACTTTCAGCAATGACTTCTCATAGCCTTGCAGTGATGTTATTCAACTTTAGTAAGTCACTGGGGAAAAAATGACATAGAATAATTAGTATACTTTCTATTTTTGGTAATGATGGGGATCAAAGCCCACTGTCTCACAAGCTAGAAAAGGATGCATATCTCTAGCATAGACTAGTACCCTTCCCATCTGTTTCTTTAGAAATACCATGTGTTAGTGGTATATGGACATTGACTGCCATACCCTGTTAATGATGAAGGGTAAACTGGCTTCAAGAAGGATTCCTCAATATTGTTTGCACTTAAATGGCTTCTACAGAGCTTGCATTTTCTTTTTCTTTTTCTAGCTGGGTAGCACACTGAGGGAGTTTCTGACAAAGGAAAGACAAGAAGCCAATCAAGGCAATTTCAAGTTTTGAGATAAAGTGCTCTGTAGCCACCCCAGTGCTTGGGCATTGAGAAGTACAGTTGCATACGGAAGGTCAGGACATGCAGAGGTGTGGGGTGGCGAGGAGAGACCAAGCTACAGACCTGGGCTCAGTTCAGTCACTTCCGCCAGGGAAAAGTACCTCACCAGCCGTGTCGCTGTCCTGAGGCCTCGCTCACCAGTTATCCAGGGAGTCTTACGAGTGACAGAAGTCTCCTGGACAATGGACAGGAATTAAGAACTGTCCATCACTCATGTCCTATGGAATAGGAGCCAAATGCCTTACATAGGACAAATGAAGCCTGGGACTACATTAGTTTTATAAATAAAGTTTGAGATTTAATATGTATCCTTCTTTGAGATACTTTTGTTTTCCACTGAGCAGATCGCAGAAGACTGCTGCCTGACCATTGTGGGCAGCCTGGTAACATCGGGTTCCAAGCTTGGCCTGGCTCTGGACCAGAACGTCGACTGTCAGTTCTGGTGCATGAAGTCAGATGGAAGGATCTACAGCAAGCTAAAACCAAATCTGGTTCTAGACATCAAAGGTAAGGAGAATTTCCTTCAATGCACTGTACCTTTCTTAAGGGGGATAAAAAGATCTGCTCCTAACTTTTGAAAATGAGCAGTGCTTGGGGTTGGGAAGGTGGCTCAGTGGTAGAGCGCTTGCCTTGCATGCATGAGGCCCTGGGTTCGATTCCTCAGCACCACATAAGCAAGAAAGAAAAAAAAGCCAGAAGTGGTGTTGGGGCTCAAGTGGTAGAGTGCTAGCCTTGAGCTGAAGAGCTGAGGGACAGCGCCCAGGCCCAGAGTTCAGGCCCCAAGACCGGAACGCCCCCCACCCCCAAAAAAAGAAAATGAGCAGTGTTAATACACTAGTGTAAGAGCCTCTCTGCTGTGTGCTAGTCCATACACATGGCCCATTTGATAGCCACAGGAGTCTTAGTAGTCTGTGCTATCCTTCCCTCCCTTTCTGCTCCCTTTCAGTTTAATTGCCAGAAAACAAACAATACCCCCCCCCCAAAACCTAAGGCAGAGCATGGTTTATGAGTTTGTTCATGTTTCATCTCTTGAAGTGCTAGGCTAAAATCTGGACACTTGACTGATTTTTCTGACTTTCTTTGTAAACCAAACTAGGGCACATGGCTCAAGTGGTAGAGTGCTAGCCTTGAGCTGAAGAGCTCAGGAACAGTGCTCAGGCCCAGAGTTCAAGCCACATGGGACAACAAAAAAGAAAAAACAAACTAGAGCACATGCTAAGCATGTGCTGTACCACAGGGCTACACCCCTAGCCCTGTTTTTATAACAGTGTAAGACTAAAAGTAACAGTTAAAATGCTGTGCTCTTATTAGTGTAGTTCTTATTTATATATCAGCTTTTTTTTTTTTTTGGCCAGTCCTGAGGCTGAACTCTGGGCCTAGGTGCTGTCCCTAAGTTTCTTTTGTTCTACCACTTGAGCTGCAGCCCCACTTCAGTTTTTTGTGATTTAATTGGAGACAAGAGTCTCACAGACTTTCCTGCCTGGGCTGGTTTTGAATAGCCATCCTCATGTCTCAGCCTCCTGAGTAGTTAGGATTACAGGCATGAGCCAACCGGCACCAGGTACCTGTAGCCTTTTATTGAAAAGACCTAAGTGCTAAAAAGAATTAACTGCCAGGAGGATTTCAATTGAACATGTGTTCAATGAAGTTAATCTAAAGTGAATTGATTGTGCTTGGAAAGACTAAGTTGGGCCAATAGTCCTCAAACTTCATATGTAGTAGATCATCTAGAAGGCGTGTTTAAAACCATAGATTGAGGCCAGGCATGGTACCTCTTAGCCGTAGTTTCAGCTACTTGGGAGAGGGGATATTATTGAGACTCCATTCTCAGCAAATAAGTTGGGCACACACTATAAGCCCAGCTATGGGGTGATATAAGTAGGAGGATTGAGATTCAGGCTGGTGTCAGGCAAAAAAAAAAGGGGAGGGGGAAAGGGACAAAATTTGAAAAATAATCTGAAGCAAAACAGACTAAAGGTATAGCTCAGAGTAGGGCCCTGAATTTGTTTATTTGTTTGTTTATTTATTTTTGGGGTCCAGTCGTGGGGCCTGAACTCTGGGCCTGGGTGCTGTCCCTCAGCTCTTCAGCTCAAGGCTAGTGCTCTACCACTTGAGCCACAGCGCCACTTCCAGCTTTTTTCTTTTTTGCTTATGTGGTGCTGAGGAATTGAACCCAGGGCCTCATGCATGCAAGGCAAGGGCTCTACCACTGAGCCACCTTCCCAGCCCGGGCCCTGAATTTAAAACTGCATATTAGTGGGCCAAGTCTTTGGAGTTCCTGACTCAAGGAATCTGGAATGGGACACAAAAATTTACTTTCCTAACAAGAACCTAGGCATTGCAGATGTAGCTAGCCTGAACCAGCTGAACCAGGGAATAGTTAATGGAAATTTAAAACAATATAAACAAAACTACCCCTAACCTATGCACGGGAAGTCAGTAAGCTAGTGTTGTTGCTATTTAAAATAAATGGGAACAGCGTTTATTCATATCTGGAATAATTTGTAAATTATCAGTAGGCACTTTTCTATTCCCTATCAGGAAAGACGGTATGATTAAGCTTTATAATATAGTGAACTAGTGAAAATGTAAGTATACCATACTCACTCCTCCATTCTCAATTATAGCTACAGCTGGCTCAAGTAGCTAAGATTAGAGGCGTGAGCCACCGGCACCAGGCAATCGCTGTGATCTTGTTGTTAAGACACTTCTGGAAAATGGAAAGTAAAGCCTGAACATTTTCATCGAGGACTTTGATACCTGCAGGGGGACCGGAAGTATCTTTCAAGTCTGATAATGTCCAGTAGGCAGAATGGCTAGCTGCTCTGTGAGATTAGAACCACTAGGACTGAGTAGTGAGAAGGGACTGAGAGAGGCAGAGAACAGCAGTTAGGGCACAGGAACTAGACACCATGGTTACAGGATGGACGGGGACCAAAATGTAATATAGACTAGACATAGAAAATGCACGCAAGTAGCATATAGAACATAAATACATTCCTCATATTACATTGGTACAGCAGATAAGCAGAATGCTCATTTTATGGATGGTCAATGTAGAATTCAAATGGTTTAAGATTCAAACTATTTAAGAATCACTGACCTAGGGCTGTCTTTATTCTTACTATGACCAACTTTATGGCAGGGCTCCTCATTCTAGACAAGAGAGTAAGATCCTCAGAGAAGACAAGGAAATTAACTAATTGAAATGTTGAGGAATTCAGAAAAATCAGAATGGTTAGACCCCAAAAGAAGGCTGAGCAAACTTCTGCGTTGCTCCAGTGTAATTGGTGTCCTCTGTCCAGGCTCCAGAGCAGCCTTGCTTGGGCAGCCTCTGTGTGGCAGGCTCTCTGCCTTGACACTGAGGAACCACAGTGAAATGTTCTTGGCTCCAAGCTATGTGGCTCCAAGAGGTTCCTGAGTGCGTCACTTCAGGCTCTAATACTTTGTCCAGTGTATTTGCAAATTCTCTGTGCCATGTCCATTGTAGCAGTTACAATAGTTACTTCCTTTCTTGTTCCAGAATGTGGATGAATGATGCCACCTTCTGGACACGCCAGAGCAAGGCACAGCCTGTCTCCTGTGCAGGGGAATACAAGCCTCTTGTCTTTGATGCCCTTAGGAGGAAGCCATGGTTTTCATTAGCTACACAGTAACCATTTGTTACCTGTAAAAACTGCCATAGGACTTGTTAAATCAGCTGCTTTTCTTCTGCTTATGTTTGGGGAGTAAGTTGTTTTGGTAGACATTTAAGTATTATCCAGTCTTACAACAATGGAGCTGATTCATGCTCACTTTTCAAAACATGAAAAGTCTGGCAAACCAATCAAACAGCTATGTAGATCATGAAAACTAAATGAACCAAGCAGTAGCTTTCCTTCTCCCAATCCTTCTCATCTCTTCTGGGTGCTAGGATTGCAAGCACACAATGCCAGCAGCACCTTTCTTGATACTTAAGGGACTAAGAATGATTTCATTAAAGTAAGAGTTAAAAGTTGTTCCAATTACTCTTCCTTAAGTCCTACTTGCCAAGAGCTGACATGTAACTGACACAGCAACCCTTCCCAGGTACATTAGCAGTAAACAGTGATTTAGAATAAATACTCAGGTGGTAGTTTGGCCTACTGGCAATGGTGGATCCGTTTTTGGTTTTCACTTCTACGATCAGATCTTGAAGGATAGTCTTTCTATCTCCAAATACACATCAAGAAGTTTGTTCTTGGAAGTGGTGCTGTGGCTCAAGAGGTAGAATGCTCACCTTGAGCTGAAGAGCACAAGGACAGCGCTCAAGCCCAGAGTTCAAGCCCCACGACCCACACACACAAAAAAAGTTTGTTCTTCACATACCATTGTCTATATTGACTGGTCCAGTATTTTCTAAACCAGGAAAATAATAAAAGAACTAGGATGATTTAACCCCTCCCTCCCAAATTAGCTAAGTTATTTCTCACTTTTTAGGCTTCATGATTCTAATTAGAATCAAAGTAATACACACACACAAAAAAGTATATAGTAAGGTATCTTGGGGCCCTTAGTGCTTTCTGAAATCTTGGTGTCTTTATTGTTGCTGAACTCAGGACCTTATGCCTACTTGGCAGGTGTTCTACCACTTGAACCAGGGCTCAACTCCAACTTAAGTCTTGACTGTGGGAACTTTTATCTCCCATTGCAAGCTTATAAAGAGCCAGGTGGCAGCTTACTTTGCAGGGTAGAGTCCTGTGCTCCTGCTCCACCCTGCAGGGTCGAGCCTCTAGATAACAATGACTCCTTCCCTAACAACCTAGGTCTATCGTGTAAGTTGTCTCTGATGCTCTACGTGTTTTAAAGGAAAGATGATCACTCCTTGGCCTGAGGATGAGCTATGATTTCCGTCCCAGTCATGGCCTGCATATATGCGCAGTTTTATTTCTCTGGGGGCCCCTGATGGAAGAGCTTTGGTGAGAGGCTTTTGCTGTATTAGATTAAGGTATCTGAAAGTGTTTATTCCACAGTAGGGAGGGGAGAGGGGAATCAGATAACCCTTTCTTTGTTGATGATTCTTCTCTATTGAAGAAGCCATGAAGCTGGTTTTCTCCTCAGGTATGTGAAATTTCTATTAGGTACCTTTGGAAAGTCATCTCATACACACTCCAGTGAGAGAGAGTTGAGGAGTCCATGACCCTACTTTTATAGTACTGTGGTACTCATCATCTTAAATGCTATCAACTTGTATGTGAAGTTGTATAAGTAGCAGGAATGCTTCTGTGTTCCTGTGCTCACTTGCCTTTTACCTAATTGCAACCATTTTCCATTATTCATGCAAAATCTGTTGCTTTTCTTTCTTTTTTTTTTAATTGTGAAAATACTGAAAAAATTATATTAAGTGAAATAAGCCAGGGCCAAAGAAACATAGGTCCTATGGTTTCCCTTATTTGCAATAACTAGTATATGTCTGAGTCAAGCAGAAAAGGTCAGGTAAGTTGATGTTGGGGAAATGAACCCTAAGATAAGTATTCAAATGTTTTTTTTTCTTTCATGCAATTGTTTCTAACACATTTATAAGATTATTTCTTTGTTGCTTTGTATGTCCCTCCCCCAGTAGTATAACCCCTGCTTTCACTGTATTTGATGTTGATATAACCTGTGGAGGGGAAGGGAAAAAACAAATCGTTTAAATAGGGATACAGGAGGACCCATTGCAACAATGAGATGTACAAGATGTTATGTCGAAAAATCTGTTGCTTTTCATAGCCACTTCTTACTGCCTTTCTAGGTCTGCCTGCTTAGTTCTCACTAGTTTCTCAAACCCATTTCACCACTAAACATACAGTGGTGTCTCTGCTTTTTTCCTCCTTTACATTTCCCACCCCCGCATTGCTTCTCAGTTTTAGACATAGAGTGACTGAGAACTGGGTACAAAAAAGGAAACCTGCAAGGTAAAATATCCTGTCTGATGGGTTTTCACATCAGTCTACGGCAGGTTGACCACCTCATCGCCCAGGCCTTAGGCTTTCTTGCATTTTCTTTCCTTGGAGCCGTTTTATGCAGTCAGCTTTTGTTCCACGGCTCTTGGGATGGAGTGTGCATGTGTGCTGTTGCTGTCTCTCTGGGCACATTGCTCACTGTCCTTTCTTTTTTTCAGGGGGTGCACAGTATGACCAAAACCACATTATCCTCAACACGGTCAACCAAGAGAAGTTAACGCAAGTGTGGGAGGCCATGGTGTTGTAAAGCTGACGAAAGAAAGTAGGAGCAACCTTTACGGGAGAGTCTTCACGGCCACCTTTTTAAAGAAGCACCGAAGGACAGTGTGCATGGAGGAGCCCAGTGGAAAGTGGACAAACTCCTTCAGTCTTGGGTTAATACAGCCACAACTGGGATAATTGTCTTTTCAAAGACTGGTAGTTTTGAACCAATAACTTGTCCTCCTTTCATTTCTTGCCTTTCAGTTCCTCTAAGTAGCTACTTAAACATCAGCAACATTTGGGTTTTTTGTTTTGAAAGATGTTATGTCACAACTGTACATTTTAAATTATTTCCAAAGACAGTGACAGGAGGGGAAAAAGACCAGATTCACTGACTTTGTGGACTGGCACATCCCTTCAAAAGGAAGGACAGAAGTCAGGTGTGTAAGGGAGAAAACAGTTTACCTCTGAGAAGAATGCTACATTAGGCCTGTACTTTTGGTCCACGGCCTCAGCATTTACTAGAACCATAAATTATGTTGAATAGTGAAAAGTCTTATATATCCAGAGATGGTATAAGGAGCTCAGTAAGTATAACAAAACACTTTTCAATTAATATTAAAATTAGGAATTTATGAAATTTCATGTTCATGTCTGCTAATTTTTTTAGCAGGACTTAGATTATTATAACGCATGTATGGACTGCTCTAAATGTCACAAGTGCCTTTTTACAGCTGCTACTGGAACAGTATTACCATGGCCTAATTTATTAGCCCTCCTTACTCATCTACAGCAAGTACTGAACACATGTTCTACAGTGTTTTTCCTCAGTATCACATCCTTCTGGTAGCACAGAGGGTTATAACACCCCAGGGGAAAACTAGTACAGATCCAGAAAGTACAGGAGAGCAGCCCCCTCAGGGCTGCTTGGTGGTCAAATGTAGAGCTCTTGAGGAACCTAAAACTCTTAAGCAACTCAAGAATGAAAATGGGAACTTTTAACTGCTGGCAACACATGGGCCCATCTCTTGCTGCTCACAGGGAATTCTAGTTTCAAACAAAACTTCTAAACATTTCCTTGAATATGTTTTTCCTTATTTTGTCCTCACCACTCAACATTGGTGCTCCTGTCTCAGGATTTTCATCTTATCTGTTAAGAGTGCATTCCTTCTCTGGAGCCCATGGCAGGCCCTTGTCATCCGAATGGTCCAGCTTTAGTTTAAATATAGCATTTGCACACATACAAAGCATTCAGTATGCTGTCTAGGTCTTACCTGTGTAGCTCTGATCTTAGGCCTTTTGTGTATATATATCATTACAATGTAGTGGGGTAGGGGATTCTACAGTGGTCTCTGCTGAATCTCTCTTGAATAAACTTCTTCTGGTTGATAAATTACTAAGCTCTGAGTCTGTTCAGGAACCCTCAGTACATTGCCAGGAGTCAGCTGGCAGACTAAAAACAAATGTCTGACAGACTATACATTAGGGCAGGAGAAGTCTGACTAATCCTCACTCTTCTAGATAGGGAGGCAGGGGAAGTCCTGTCTCACATACTCTTTTGAGAATTGAACCACTCACTTCCATCTGGGAGCCTTCAGAGGCAAGGGCTGAGACACTTCAGGTAGAAGCCAAGCGCAAATGGTAGTTTTTTTTTTTTCTTTTGAAATAGAAAAATACTAAAATACTGAGATAAATCTAGAGAAAATTCTACAGGAACTCTGGAGACAATCCATCATGCTACTAGATGAATGTCTTAGCAAGAATTAATGAAGGAGAAAGTAAAAACAGGTCTCTGGACATCAAAAGGCAGAAGAAAATATCTAAGTTTCTAGGAGATATAGATGAATCAAACTGTAAAACATACCTTTGATGATTGGAGATTGAGGAGTATATACCATAGTCGGTTTATTGGTGAGAAACATAAATGTAGGCTTGTGAGGTCAGATAATGGTTGATCGCAGACTCTGTTAAAATGAAGGCAGTGGCCATGGGAAACCATCTATTACTGAAAGAGGCCCAGCCCGAATGCAAAATACAAGGCATCACCTTCCAGTGTTATAACGCTAACACGAATGACAGGCTAGATGTTTATCCACGAGCCTATGGAACTCAGAATTGTGAAGGTGATGATGAGGATGAGAAGATGGGGAAATAAGCAAAAGGAAACCTTAGCTAACCTGTTAGTTTGGGAGTTTCAGCCCATGGCTCTTTGGTTCTTTGGCTTTCTGGCACCCATGGTGATGCAGCACATCATGGTGGGAATGAGTAGTAGAAGACTGTCAGCTTGTGCTGATCAGGAAGGGACCAGGGTTACAGGATCGCCTCCAAAGGCATACTCCAATGACCTAGCTTTCCCAAGGTCCTACCACCCCTCAATAGTGCCTGCCATAGGCTAGAGGCTTTACACGCATAGGCCTGATCCCTAAGCCTCCAATGGCTCATGTCCATTTTACAAAGTTCAATGCATTCAGGCCCTCTCCAGAGTCAGCACTGCGTGACAATCCAAGTCTGAAGTCTCCTCTAAGACTCAAGGCAAACTCAGCTGTGAGCTCTGTACAAATAAAACAAGTTACGTACTTCTAAGATAGAGTGGCTCAGGGTGTCAACATGCCCATTCCAAAAGGGAAGAATGTGGGCATAAAAAGGAAGCATCCGATCAAGGCACACACTAGATCCTCTAGCTTTATATCTGCACCTGGGATACATGGCACCTGATAGGAGCTCCACCGGGCCTGGGCAGCCCCATTGCTATGGCCTTACTGGTTGCAGCTTGTATGACCACTCTCTTGGCCTAGCTCTGCTTGGCTACCTTCAGCTTCCCTTGACAGGTTCTCAATGTGCTTCCTGGGGTCTCCCTTGCAACTTTGACTTTACTTTCAAGGTCATGCATCACCCCCTCAGAGGCTGCCTCCAGGCACTTTAACTCTACTAAACACTAGCCTGCAAGATGCTCCTTTTCCCCCCTCCCCTTTTTGGTCAGTCATGGGGCTTGAACTTTGGGCGTGGGCACAGTCCCTCAGCTCTTCAGCTCAAGCCGAGCACTCTACCACTTGAGCCACAGCACCACTTCCGGCTTTTTATGCTTACGTGGTGCTAAGGAATCAAACCCAGGGCCTCATGCATGCAAGGCAAGCACTCTACCACTGAGCCACCTTCCCAGCCCATCCAGGCATCTTTTCTATTGTCTCAATGCAAAGTATTTTGGGGTTTTTGTTTTCTTTTCCCACAGTGCTAATCCGTTTAGCAACTGCCTCACTCCTTGCAGCATGCTCCACTTTTGTCTAAACTGCAAAATATTCTAATTTGTTTCTGCTCTTTTCCTGGTTCTTACTGTAAAATTGGCTAAGAGTAGTTGGTAAAAAGTCATCCTGCTGCCTGTAGGCTGTGTTGTCTCAAAATTTCCTCCTCACCTTTAAACTCAGCCTCACAGAAAGATGCATCATGGACAATATACTACCCACGTTCTTTGCCAGACTAACATGGGCAGCCTCCATTCCAGCAGAGCCCTGTATTAGTTGCTTGTATTGCTGTGACCAAGTATCTGACAGAACCATTTAAAGAGGAAAGATTTACTTTAGGTCACAGTTTCAAAGGGTTAAATCCATGGTTGCGTGGTCTCATAGAAGCATATACAAAAAAAAAACATCACCTCATTGCAGACAGGAAGCAAAGAGAGGGAAGCAGGAAGGGACCCAGACCAAGATATTAAGACACACCTAAGTGACCTACTGCCTCCAGCTAGGTTCTACCTCCTAGTTTCCACAACCTCCCCATATAGTGCCATCAGCATGTTGTGGTGGGGGTGAGTGGTGAAGGAAAACTTACTTTATGGTGGCCAGGACACAGAGAGAGGAAGGAAGGAGTCAGGGTTTCGCTATCTCCCCCAGGGACAAGCTGTTTGATCTAAATTCCTCCCACTAAGTCTCTCTTAAAGGGTCCATCACTTCCCAATATCACCAGCGGTGAGAGACAAAGCCTTACACACATGGACCTTCAGGAGACATTTCAAATCCAATCTGTAGCAGCCAGTCAGAAAAATACTCGCTGATGAAATCATGAAGAAACTAGATCTTAAAGTTCATCATGCTAACATCCATTCACACACTGACAGCTTTGGGACCTCAAGGGTTAATAATGTTTGAGTTGCTAGAAGGTGCCATTGCAATCTTCAAAGCTGTACAAAAAAGAAACTTAAACAATGTGTAATTGTCACTGACAACAGACAAGTCCAAGTTCTGATACTTGTATAGCAATTACTGACAAATTATTGGTTAAAAGGTATGGCTTTTTTTTGGCTGTGGGGCCTGAACTCTGGGCCTGGGCACTGTCCCTCAGCTCTTCAGCTCAAGGCTAGTGCTCTACCACTTGAGCCACAGCACTACTTCCAGCTTTTTCTGCTTATGTGGTGCTGAGGAATCGAACCCAGGGCCTCATGCATGCAAGGCAAGCACTCTACCACTGAGCCACCTTCCCAGCCACAGGTGTGGCTATTTTTACACATACCATGGACTTGAAATGAAAATATCTGAGGGAGATGGCTAGAAAGACATTTGGATCACATGAACTCACCAAAGATAAACATTCACAAAACGTATACTATATTTATTTAAATGACATTAATTACAGTCTTTCCCCGTGCATGTCCCCTTTCCACCTTCAGGAAGGCTTCTGGAACTTTGGAAAAAGGGAAGGTTTGTTCAATAACTGGCTGAATCTGTAAAACACAAGAAGAAACTGGTTAAGTAAGAAAACCTTCATCTTCCTAGGTAGATGGTGTCTATAGTTGGTTTCCTCATGGAATTCCTTAAAGCCAGTCTCTCCTAGGTTTCTCTGGCGTGCCTGGGCAGGAGCTCGTGCCTAGGAAGGACTGTCTCTGCTGTTGCTCATCACACCTCTTCTTCCCGACTCCACCGGCTCCAACATGCTCACTGCTGTCCTGTCACTCCTACTCAGAACTCTGCAGCAACAATGAAGCCAGGCACTCCAGAGACCACTACCACCCTGGCCTCCACTCTCATGATGCTGTGCTTGCTACATTTCTGAAATGCTTCTCTGAAAATCCCTACCAGCTTTCCAATCCCAGGCTAACATTACTTTTCCAAGTGCCCCACCTGCACTGTATTCTTCTTTGGAACAGCTGTAGGAACCACAGGGCCTTTTCAGAGCCAGCATGTCTCTGCCATTCTGCCACGGATGGGAAATACTCTAGGCACTCATTGCATGTATCTTTGTAGGCCCCTAACAAAGGAAATTGTGTGTGTGTGTGTGTGTGTGCGCGCGCGTGCGTGTGTCTGTGTGTGTACGTGTATACACACATTTCTTTTTTTTTTATTTTTTGATCAGTTGTGAGGCCTGAACTCTGGGCCTGGGCACTGTCCCTCAGCTGTTCAGCTCAAGGCTAGCGCTCTATCACTTGAGCCATAGAGCCACTTCCAGCTTTTTCTGCTTATGTGGTGCTGAGGAATGGAACCCAGGGCCTCATGCATGCAAGGCAAGCACTCTACCACTGAGCCACCTTCCCAGCCCCCACACATATTCCTTAATTGGTTAAATGTTTGGCATATCTATTCAACCAGAGCATAAAGTACCTATGGTACAGGCAGGCCCTCTCACTCCACCCCTCCCCCCTCCAGCTCCTTTTTTTCTTTTTTTTTGCCAGTACTGGGACAAACTCAAGGCCTCAGGCTCTCACTTGGCTTTTTTACTCAAGGGTGGTCGGCGCTCTACCACTTGAGCCATACCCTTACAGCTCTTTGCTGGATAACTGGAGACTAGGATCTCACGGACTTTCTAGCCTGGGCTGGTTTTGAAACATGATCATCAGATCTCAGCTTCCTGAGCAGCTAGATTACAGGTTATGAGCTACTAGTGCCTGGCCTCATTTATTTTTAAAAATGTTATTACTAGTTTATACTAGAGGGAGATTTCATTGCTATATTTTCACACATTTATAATACATTCCAAGCTCACTTCCTCTGTCACTCTTCCCCTATCACATCTCTTAGACCATCTCGGTTTCATCTTCATCACCCAGCATAATGCTAGTCATGTAAGTATGAGCTCAATGTCACTTAGTGAAAACCAGTAGGTTAGTAGGGAGCAGGAGTTTTCTATGATCTGGGACCAGCATTTGGAGACTGTGGCTCAAGCCACAGCTGTGCTGGAAGGCTGTGATAAATAGTAGTGCAGTGCTTAGAATTGATAGGAAAGCCATTCCAGCTGGTTCAGCAAGTCTAGGGTACTGCTGGGCATGGTGGGGGAACTTCAGCCTACTTTCTTCAGAAAGTAGGCCTCACGTAATACCTCTCGTCTCCATGCATAGGTCCAAGTAAACTCTTCCTTTTCAAAACTTCAGTTTTGAAATCAGCCATGTCCCGTGGAAACCTGGCAGGCTCACTTGCCTACATCTCCACTGTGAGAGACCAACTGTTTGAAGGCACAAGTCAAGCACACATTTGATGCTTCTTTTTCTCTTACAAGAGGAAGACGTCCTTGCGACATTCAGATGCAGGCGAGGCAGCTTCCTGGTGTAGCTTTCACAGCCCAGCCACCAGAAGAACATCACCAAATCCAATGGTCCCTTCTCTAAAATGCTGAGTTTTTTGTAACCACAACCCACAATAAGTCCATATCAAAACCATCCGGCACAAACTTTCCTCACTATGTGCCAAATACTGTTCAAGAACTCCATTAAAACCCGTAACTACCTTCTAGGGTAGGTCTAGGTAGGTAGAGCCATTACTCCCATTTTATAAGAATTTGAGGGACAGAAGTAAGTAAACCACTGCGAAGTATTAAGTCAGGATTCAACCAAAGGCAACTGCTCTTACCATCACATGCCGAGTCTTCCATTATCACTTGCTGCTTTCCACCTTTACCCATTAAAGAAGAAGAAGGTAGCCCAGGATAACATCACAACTTACATCCTGGCCTGCTTTCTCTGTGCAAACTGACAGATGTTTACAGGATTAAGTAGCAGCCCAGCACAGTCCCCAGTAAACTCAGGCTCAGGAACCAACTCCGCTGTCTCTCAAGACAGGCTGTTGCCCTTCCTGACCCTGCTCCAGATCACAACACACCAAGTGCCCTCCTTCCTCCAAAAGCAAGTATTTGTTTATGGCTGGGGGGGGGGATACAGGGTGCAGATGATGGAGCCAGAGACCTCCTGTCTAATCCTACATGCTCCATCCCCATTCCTAACTTCATCCTGTTGCATGGTAAGAAGGCAGACATTTTGGGAATTTTGAATTGCCTTAGCTTATTTTTGGCTTCAAGTGACCACCTCTGTTGATTAGATGATGAATTAAAAAAAAAAAGTTGTAAAGAAAGGTCTGATTCAGTTGTCTTTTTATATAAAATGCCCTCTAAAGCAGAAAAGTGAGTTTGAGGCCATCTTGGGCTATACAATAAAACCCTGTCTCAAAAAAAATAAAAAATAAAAACAAGAGCCAGGCACTGGTGGCTCGCACCTATAATCCTAGCTACTCAGAAGGCTGAGATGAGGATCGCAGTTCAAAGCCAGCCTGGGCAGGAAAGTCCATGTGACTCTGATCTCCAGTTAACCAGTAGAAAACCGGAAGTGGTGCTGTGGTTCAAGTGGTAGAGTGCTTGCCTTGAGCAGAAGAGCTGAAGGACCATGCCCAGGCCCAGAATTCAAGCCCCATGACCAATTAAAAATAAAAAGCTGGAACTAGATCTGTGGCTCAAAATGGTAGAACACCAGCCTTGCCCAAAAGAGCTCAGGGGCAGTGCTAAGCTCTAAATTCAAGCCCCAGATCTGGTACCAAAAAATAAACTGAAAGCTTATGCTGATTGGCTGTTATTTGTCCCAAGGGCCTTGCTGACTCGTTTTTCTTCCTAGGAGCACCATTTGAATTGCACACCCAAGAGCTCCCAATGCTCTGCCCTCACTTCCTCATCCTCCTGGGCTACAGATGTTTTCCTTAAGACAAATTTCCCAC
>NW_012267278.1:3435305-3505171 GCF_000151885.1 Dipodomys ordii | reverse complement strand
GGGTGCAGATGATGGAGCCAGAGACCTCCTGTCTAATCCTACATGCTCCATCCCCATTCCTAACTTCATCCTGTTGCATGGTAAGAAGGCAGACATTTTGGGAATTTTGAATTGCCTTAGCTTATTTTTGGCTTCAAGTGACCACCTCTGTTGATTAGATGATGAATTAAAAAAAAAAGTTGTAAAGAAAAAAAAAACCTGACAGATGTTTGGCACGTGTGCCAGCACTCCTGTCTACCCATGAAGGACATCCTAATTGATTAATTCCAGAATGCTGGGCATTCCTCAGAACCATCCTCAACATTGCAGCCATTACAAACTGATCTGAGATGGTTTGTTAGATGAAACTCCTTTGCATCTTTTTTAAAGGAAGGCACTCAGGTTTCTGTATGTCCCACATTAAGGAAAACCTAAACCCATCACCATCCTTAGAGTCCCAAAGATGCTGCTTTCTGGATGCTGTTTAGCTGATAACCAAATCACCTGGATGCATGCTTAGAATGCATTATCAAGAATCCCTGTTAGAACAACTATATCAAGCTCCCTAGAGGGGGAAAAGTATATTTTGATTAAGCTCCCCAAGAGATGTGCACCAGCACTTATAGTGGGAATCACTGTCTTTCTGCTAGTTATTCTCAGTCCTAAACTTAATGGTGGTACACACTCATCCACAATGGTCCACTAAGTGTCTGCCGTCTAAGCGCAAGGTACTAATCTCAATCAGGTCCACGAATCAGGCTCTAGGAGTGAACGGTCTAAGCCAGGGAGCCTCATTTATTTCAGAGCTCTGTCCACAGCCACAGATGCTGACCTGATGACCTGGCCGCTTGCAGTGGCTGCACACTTTAATCTGGCTGGGCAGGCCCATTGTAGCAGAGAACCCAAGAGGGCTGACCATGGCATAATGAGTCATTCAGCCATTCCTGTAAGTGACAATGAAAAAATAAAAAAAAAAAAAAGGCTTTCAAATTACAGGCAGGCAAATGCCACTGTTGGCTGAATATGTGACAGCAAATGGAGATTAACTGGATAATGAGCCAGTGTCTAGGCCCAGCCTCCCATCAGACCCAGAGTGCTTGTTTGTGAAGGACAAAGGGATCAGAGTTAAAGTCCAGAGAGGGGAAAGAAAGGTTACTCCCAGTGAAGTGGGAGCGTTTATGTGATGACCTTGCTGTAGTGTATCCGCACAGCGAGCCTGTTATAAAGCAGGCAGGCGCAAAGCCACCCATCCCGCTACCTAGACACCAAGGCTCACAGCTGATCAGGGGGTGCCCACTACAGCCCCTCCTTCAGAACTGGCTTCCAAGTGTGGGGTCTCTTCCTTTTCTTAACAAAGGCTGCATTGAGTCAGGCCCCAAGATTTGGTACCTGTTGCCTGACATCACTCCTGTAACACAGGGACAGGAAGAGCCTTAACCTGCTTCAATGTGCTCCCACAATAGTTTAACTTTCTGGTCACTCTGAGGCAGAAGCCTTCTCTGCCCTTGAGGGACAGGGTGAAGAAAAACTTCCAACGCTGCAAAAATGTGTTTTCTGGTAGTAAGAAGACATGGCAGGCACAGGAGTAAGCAGAGAAGTTTCTGTAATTCTCGTTTTCCCACAAGTACAAAATAACTGTGCTAAGAGGAATCCACATAGCTGAGCAGGTCTGTTTTGACAGATTAGGACGTGATTAGGTGGACCGTGCAAGTCAGAGCTGTCAGGTACAGAGCCAATCTTGGACTCAGGATCCATGATTTAATGGCTGTGGGTGTGTTGGGGTATCAATCTGTCCAATTCTTTACCAGTTTCTTGGCCCCAACCTTCACTAGGCACAGAAGCTACAGCATCTAAGTGCAGTATATGAGGACAGACACCCAGGGCTTCTGGTCTGAGTTCAAATCCACACACCTGTGGACAGGCACCCGGACCACAATCCCAGCGACATTTCTTAGACAGGTAGGCCCTGACCTGTGATGGGCTCACTAGTTCCAGATTTGGTCAGTGTAAAAGGGAAGAGGATGAATCTAAGTCCCCTGAGATGAAAAGCAAAAAAAGACTGAGAGGTAAGTTTTGTTTCAATTTGCTATTTCTTCACTACTTCCTGCCTTCAGAAAAGTCAAAGCTTGAAGACAGGTGACAGGACAGGAGGTAAGTATGGACAAGGGTGCTCTCCAAGGGAGCACCCATTTTGGAAAGCATCCAGAACTTATCCATCAGTACTTATCCTAGCTGTGTGACAGAGAAACCCTCATACATTTCCCCATGGAAACAGCAAAACTTCAGAAAAATCGTGCCAGTTAACCGCCCTGCACTCAGGAGTAAATAGGAGGATCATGAGTTGTAAGCCAGCCTAGGCTATATGGTAAGAATCAGAAAACAAAAATCAAAACAACTAGAAACACTTCTAAAGCATCCGGGCGATGAGATTCATAAGAAGCCTGCCATATAGGAGAAGAAGCCAAAGCTCTGGCGTCCACCTCACCCCTGTCTTCTCTGGTGAGATGGAGTGCTGGGCGTGCCTCTATAGTTAAGCCATAGGCTCATCCTGTTTTTGGTAAGAAAGACCCAGGAGTTTCTTCAAGGCAAAAATAACCAAGACAGAGGAAGTAATGATGCCCAAGCATTGTTCTACATTCGCTCTTCAGACATGTCCAAGTCCAAACGAGGTACAAGGGAAAGGGAATTCAAATCCAGGGCCTCCTTGATCACAGAGGAAGAGAGAATCCTTGGGCACCATCCTTCTGCGGGACATCTGCCATGGCATATTGCTGCTGCTGCCCAGGGATCTGGCCATGTCTTCTGACAAACAACCCTACAAATGGCTTTTGGATAGCTCCCTCAGTTGGTTACCATTGCATGCAATTTCATTAAGGCTTAAATCAAGAGCCATGCTTCTGACTGCATGTGACTGACTTAAACCAATCACATTCTTAGAGGGGGAACTTGATTCCTAAGTGAGGTAGTGTGAGATTCATGTTCAGGGTTCCCAAAAGGGTACCTGGAGCTTCAAACCTGCATTGTTGGTGTCTGTTTCTTCACTTGGTCTATGAGCTAGTGAATGTGTGTATGTGTCTATATATATGATATACAATATATATGTAAGTGTGTAATATACATGTGCATGTATATACACATAATATATATATATATATATATATATATTAGTGTACATTAGTTGTACATAAAGGGCTTTCATTGTCACATCTCCGTGTGTTTACAATATATTCCAATCAATCTCAAAAAAAAAAAGAGAGAGAAATTTTCCATACGTGGCAAGCTAACTTTGTAATAGTCCTCAATCATTACAATCTTTCTATGGAGCACAATGCAGCTGCAATATACAAATTCAAGTTTGGAAAACAGTCTGCTACTAACTTAGGGCGTGGTTATATTGGAGTGTCTGGAAAATCACCTACCTAAGCACTCACATTTTCTAGGAACATGGGGCCAATTAAACTGAATCAAGTACAGTAACTAAAAATTCAGCCTTCCAGTGGAGCTAGCCACTCAGCAGTCACATGTGGCTAGATGCTGCCATACTGGACAATGCAGACACAACATTTCTATCACTGTAGAAAGTTCTAGTGGACAGTGCTGCTCAGGTTAACTCAGTGCGGTCAGCACATCTCTCTATATGCAACAGCATGAAGCAGAATACTAAAGGGTTCTCAGTACAAGTTCTGAATCAAATTCCAGGAACTCTTCCAATGCTTACTAAAAGTTTGAGAAGTCTACATCACTGTTTAACCAAAAAGCTTAGTTAATCAACTAGGATTCTGTATACCTGTGACCATTAAATATGTAACATCAAAGGGCTTTAAAAATTGTCTGAAAAAATGTAAGTGTACAAAAGCACTCGGAAAAGATAGAAAGGAGCCAGGTATGGCAATACATGCCTGTAATCTCATCTACTCAGAGCCTGAGCAAGTAGGGTTACATGAGTTCTAGAGTTCAAGATCAGCCTGGTCAATATAGTGAGATTCCTTAAATACATACATACATGGGGAGGGAAAAAATGGAGCAAGAAAAATTGTCACCTTTATTTTTGATCCTTAGCCATCTATTTTCCTTTCTTAGGGCAACAAATATTTCAAGATCCTTTCCTATCCCTTGAGATATTGTATGCATCATGGTAGTTAAAATAAAAAAAAATCTTTACAAATCTGTTAATATGTTACCTTACGTGGGAATGGGACTTTAAAGATGTGATGAGGGCAAAGATCCTGAGATGGGAGAGATCAATTGGATTATCTAAATGGTCCCAATGGAATTATGGGGTCCTTCCAAGAGGGAGGCAGAAAGGTGAAAGTCACAGAAAGAGACATGATGGCCGAATTTCTGGTGGTCAGAATGACACAGGCTCAGATAGAAATACAGGCAGTCTCTAGAAGCTGGAAAAGGCAACAAAACAGATTACCCTCTATATTCCTCCAGGAAGAATACAGCCATTTTGGACTTCTGGTCTTCAGAATAATAATAAATGTGGGGCTAGAGGCATGGCTCCAGTGGTGGCTTGCCTTGCCAGTGCCAGGCCCTGAGATCAAGCTCTAGTACCAAATTAATATGTAATAGATGAATAAATGTTGTCTTAAGCCATCATGTTTTCCATAATCTGTTACAGCAATAGGAAACATATACATTCACATATAATCAGACTTGTAAAAATATTTTTTCTTGAAACAGTCATTTTTATGACTATGATATGATGATGAATATGCCTTACCATATCCTTAGTCCTCAAAAGCAATGAGCAAATACATGAAGATCTGACAAAATACCAAGGTTTCAAACTGTCTATAATGTTTGATTATTTGTTGTTGTTGTTGGTTGTAGGTTTGAACTCAGGGCCTGGGTGTTGTCCTTGAGCCTCTTTGTGCTCAAGGCTAGTGTTCTACCACTTGAGCCACAGCACCACTTCTGGATTTTGAGTGGTAACTGAAGTATCTCAGGGGAACTTTTCTGCCCAAGCTGGCTTCAAACTGTGATCCTCAGATCTCAGTCTCCTGAGTAGCTAGGATTACAAGCATGAGCCACCAGTGCCTGGCTTTGTAAGTTTTTTTTAAAAGAGAAAAAAAAATTAAAATTATAAAAACCATTCTTAGCTCAGAGAATATTAAACAAAAGCCTCATCTTAATTTGGCTGACTGTGTAGTTTGCTAAGATACAATGAAAATACTACTTAAAATTCAGACTCAAACTATTAACAGCTAACATAAACATGACATCCTACTGTATACAACAAGCCTTCTCACTACAGCCATGCAAGACAACACCTAGACACTATCTCTAGGGGGAATGGATTGTGAGGTCTCACAAGCCCCTCATCACTCCTGGGCCTGAGAAAGGTGGTTACATTTAAAGGAACAGGACCGTCAATTCCAAAGTATCTACTGAGTGCTGCTTTGTGAGAAGGCAAAGGCAGCAGAGGACGAAGTTGCTATGGACTCGATGACAGTGCTCAGTATTGTAGACAGTAACTCTCAGGCTTCATCATTTTTACTGCAGCGCATCAGGATAACAAAATTAGGACAAGTGACAAAGAGGAGTGTCAGACCTCCCCATGTCCAGAAATAATGAAGAGAATGGTAAATTTTAAAAAGGGCCTGAGGGGAGGCCACAAAACAAATCCTAGACACTAAATTTTCAAAAGCTGGCTATTCCAATATTTATCAAGATTACAAATTGTGGGTCTCTTCTGACTCACACAATTCCATTTCCATAAAGAGATATGGACATACTCACAATTATGTGCTCCACACAAATACTGAGCTATTCACTGAAATACTACAATGATGAAAATACACATATACAAAGGAATACTATGAAGTTGTTTACAAAATAAAAGACTAAGGAATACTATGCAGCTGTTTACAAAATAAAGACTAAAAGAAAAATTTTAGTGTGCTTGTCCTGGGGCATGAACTCAGGGCCTAGGTGCTGTCCCTGAGTATTTTGCTCATGGCTAGCACTCTACCACTTGAGCCACAGTTACACTCTTGACTTTCTGGTGGTTACTAAAGTCTTATGACTTTCCTGCCTGGGCTAGCTTTGAACACAATCCTCAGATCTTAGTCTCCTAAGTAGCTATTATAAGCATGAGACACTGGCGGCCAGCATAGAAAATTTTTCATACTAGTGTGAAATAAAGTTCAAGGCCCACTGCTAAAAAAGCAAGATGCTAGTGTTTGGAACAGAAAAGAAAAAATTCCCCATTTGGATAAGACAAAATGGCTTTGGGGTAACCAAAAAGGGTAATATTAGTTATATGTGGCAAGTAGAGTCTCAGTAATTGAGGGACAGGAGTCAAGGAAAGCTTAATTAAAATAACTTTCCCTACTTTTGGGGGTTTGATGCTTGTGAATATATTTATCTAAAATCATGAAGCACATGGCTCTGTTGCTTCATGGCTTTACACTATAAAAAAGCCTCTGTAGCTCCTCAAACAACTGCAAATTGATTAGACACTTGGCCAAAGCTTGACAAACTTCAATGTCCTCATCCAGTCAAGCAAATCTCTATTGACTTCGCCATAATGTAAGGTCTGCTGTGTCTGTGACTATAGGCAGTAACCACTCTCATTCTCATGGAAGCAGGGATCTGGCAAGAGGGCTGACCTCACCGGGACGTCCAGTGTCAACTATCCACTTACACAGGCCCAGAGCCCTTCAGTGTCAAAATGAATCCCAAGCCCAACGCCCTGGAGAGGAGAGAGGACAATCAATGGAAAGGGAACAGCTCTTACTCATCTTCCTCTAAGGACATGTCAAGGTCATCATTTGATCTTTCATGTGCTTTTTGAGCCATTCTACTAGTTATCTGCCAAGTTAAGTTGGTACATACATACATACAAGTCACCTTTTATTTCTGTTGGGTAAACATTAAGTTCTAGGTAGAGAGAGAGTCATAATATTTTGAATAAAAAGAGCAACAACAAGTATGTGGACATCCTGATGCAGATAGGAGGACATGCTCTGTCATTCTGGAGGTCAGCGACCTCTTTAACAGTACAATTCCAGCTGATGAAGCACTTACTTGATGAGTTTGTTTCATTCTTCCCAGCAAGAAAACAAGCATCCCTGTGGGATGTGGGAGAAAGCCACAAAGAGGCATTTACACAGTTACAATGGTGCTGAACCCCTTTTCTACCCAAGATATGATAAGAGCTAAAAGTCCAAGAAAAAAAATCACAGACTTAGAACCAAAAACTAAGGAAGCAGTAACCAGCTATATTCTATATGTAGTTCTTTTGCTATATAAAATAAAGAAACTGAAATGCACAAAAAACAGACACTAGAGTTCCTAAAAATACTCTTTTCTACAATCAAAATGGAAAGATGAAGTGGTCCAACAAGAAGCATGAGTCTAGCAGGGGGTACTTGGCAAATGGAAGCCCACCTCTAGGGGCGCTATCCAAATGTATAGACACAGATCTTTTCCTGTCCACTGCAAAATGACAAGAAAACATACGTTAAAGTCCCAAATGAGCCCTAAGCACTAAGAAGGCAACTGTACTGTAGAGCAGGAAAAGCACAGCACTGGACTGTCAGGGGATATGAGTTCTGGTCCTCCTTCTCCAAGCATAATCCCATCCCTTTTCCCACTTTTTTTTCTTTGGGGGGCAGTGAGGGAAGGAATGGCAATGTCCAAAAGAAATGTACTCATTACTTAATTTGACATGTAACTGTAACCCTTATAATAAAAATAAAAAATTAAAGCTTTCTTTCAAAAGAATGAGATTCAAACACAATGTCTGATGCTTTCATTCATTGGCTGGTACTCTACCACCTGAGCCATGTCTCCAATCCCTTTTTTCCTCTTTGAACCGATTTGTCATACATATATGAGAATCATCGTATCTATGGTCTCATACAAGCCTCTAAGGTACCCAAGTTTTTTATCCTATAATTACATAAATCTCTCAATGGGAATTACACTAGCATCACACACATCAGCACCAGACTATAGTTCTAGATATGTCAGGAATATCACGATGGAGTGTCAGGGCAGTTACAACCCTGTAAGAACTCAAATAAGCAAGTGGCAGCTGAGGAGCCTTTCCAACTTCAGGATCAATGAGAGCTATTCTGAAAACAAAAGGAATGACTAGACTTTCTAAACAGTAGTCTCTTTCCACAAAAACTTCCCACAGGACAGATGCCCAGAGTCAGAGCATATTAATCAGTTATCTCTACCCATCCATTACCGTGGCCTTTGACCTTCTCAGATGCATCATTTATTTGTCTTAGACTTTATAACACTACTCTGGGAATCCAGAGACCTTGGTGACCTCATAATCTAGCTACAGTAGGATTTAGTACTTGTTTCCCTCTCACCTGGAAGTTACCTTACCCCTGGGGCAGCCTCACCTTAGACTGAGCAAGCTCCAGAAGCAGCTGTACTGAAATTTACTGTTCTCTCACCTTTGCAGCCCAATGCAGATCCCTCTGCTACCATCTAACTCAGAGCATTTGTGGAGGGGGCAGGAGGGGTTGGGGGGAATCTTCCAGGGCTTAGCTCTTTTCTTACAATGCAACGGGAGTGAACTAGATAGTTTAAGTTCTTTTCCAGTCTGTGTCTATGGTTCTGTTGGCAACAGAAACAAGAATATGACACTTCAATTTGGCCAGGGAAGGCAGTATATAACCTGGCCAAGCCTTCTCTATAGAGTTTGCATGGGTAGGACATGGTAGACAGGTCTACAAGAGGTGCTTCAGTATTACAAAAGTTTCTAAATATTTTTTACTGTCTTTGTTTTCTTTTTTTTTCTGTTTGCTCATTTATATGTCTTTGAGAGTATAAGGAGAGGCAGAGAAATAGAGGGACAAAAGTTGAAAAAATGCAGCAATGGTACTCATTGGACACTGTGTTAAGAATGAACTATACAACTTGTAGGTGGGGACAGGAAGGAAAAACTGAGAGTGAGGGAAGGGGTGACACTGTCCAAAAAGAAATACACTCTTTACCTGACTTATGCAACTGTAACTCCTCTGTAGCACCTTCATAATAACACTTTAAAAAGAGTTCCTAAGGGCTGGCAAGGTGGCTCAGTGGTAGAGTGCTGGCCTCCCATGCATGAGGCCCTGGGTTCGATTCCTCAGCACCACATAAGCAGAAAAAGCCAGAAGTGGCGCTGTGGCTCAAGTGGTAGAGCACTAGCCATGAGCTGAAGAGCTGAGGGACAGCACCCAGACCCAGAGTTCAGACACACACACACACACACACACACACACACACACACACACACACACACTCTCTCTCTCTCTCTCTCTCTCTCTCTCTCTTCCTAAATAAAAGGTTTCAGGCCCCATCACACACACACACACACACACACACACACACACACTCTTCCTAAATAAAAGGTTTCCAGAAGTACCTACCTTTCCAGCATCCACCAATTCTGAAATTTCATCTAGATATAGACCACTGGCCATGAAAAAGGCCCAGCGATAATGGACTCCTTGCCAGAAATGCTAAAAAGAAGAAAGAAAACATGTCAAATATAGAAAAGGATAAAATATGGCTAAATACAAATTCAGGGCAAGGCCTTTTCTGGATAGATAAACAGGTTTCCCATTTCATGCCAACACATGAGTGCTATGCCCAGCATCTTAGCACAGTGACTGACAGAGAAGTGACGCTCCATAACGGTTAAGAAATAAACAAATGAACAGGACATGTGCATGTCAGCTCAGGCATCCTCTCTAAGCTGATGAGTAGTGAGCTCAGGAAATCCCTCCCTGAAAGACAGTCTGGATAGTCACACACTGAACTGCCTCCCTAGGACAAATCAGGGGCTGAGACAGCCAAATTCCTCCTACAAGGTTTGAAAAAGGCCCAGAGAGATCAGAAAATCAATTTTCAAATTGTCTCAGGAGAAATAAGCCAACAAAATAGTACTGCAGACAAGAAAACCCAGGTTTTTCTGGCTCTGATAGAAATAAAGCAGCTGTAAAGGCAAAAGTATAAAACTACTGTATATTTTCCTGGTTTCCCCTACAATATGACAAATACCAACCCATCTATTATGAGACAAAGATCTCTCCCGATAAGGATGAGCAAAATTCTTAACACTAGGAGTGCTCAACTCTACTGCTGTGCCCCCTTACAACTGATGTTCTTTATGTCAATTATTGAAAGAGCAAGTTCAGGTGTTCTTCCACCCCCCGATTTTTTTCTGAGACAGGGTCTTGCTATGTAGTCCAAGTTGGTCTCAAATGCACAGTACTCCTGCCTCAGCCTCTCAGCTGGGCTAATGTTTCCATATATCTGAATAACTAGCCAACCACAGTTCATCAAAAGGAACTATCCAAGAGGTAGTACAAGATTGGCAGTACTATACTACCGCTATTTCTGCATCTACCCACAACTATGAGGTGAGCACAGACTGGAGGGGAGAGGAAAACCAAGAGTAGAGTATTTACTCTTGGAGACAGCTCTGAAGGTTAACTTGTAAGAGGTCTCAGTGGCTCACAAACTTAGAATCTTATAGAAAGCTTAAACTTGTATTTTATTTTCTTAGAGGGGGGTCCAGTCGTGAGGCCTGCACTCTGAGCCTGGGAGCTGTCCCTCAGCTCTTCAGCTCAAGGCTAGCGCTCTACCACTTGAGCCACAGAGCCACTTCTGGCTTTTTTCTTTTTGCTTATGTGGCTGAGGAATCGAACCCAGGGCCTCATGCATGCAAGGCAAGCGCTCTACCACTGAGCCACCTTCCCAGCCCTTAAACTTGTATTTTAAAGCACAGAAAAGATTAGGCTTCTCGAGGAGGCAACAAAAGACAGCTGAGATCCCTTTCTCCACTGCCCGATACAAAGCTTGGTTTGTTCATCTCTACTATTCATATACATTTCATATAAATATTGTCATTCCAAGGGAGGGAGGAAAGAGAGAGGGGAAAGAAAAAAAGGAGAGGGAGGAGGAGGAAGGTAGAAGAAAAGAAGCAGCCAAAAATGATGATCATGCCTATCATCTGACAAGTTAGGTAAGAATTGGCTGAATTGTCCTAATGACTCAACCTTTTATCTTGCCTTTTTTTAGCTTTTCAAAGCCCTGGCAACAGTGGACTGTGAACAGAATCAAGCTAACTAGTCAAGTCCAGGAAAATCCTAGAATGCCATTAATAACTACAGTTTATAATTCACAAGACATATGCCTTGTCAGGACAGTGATATAAACCCAGCAGGAGAATGGTAGCAGGCTTAGCCTTTGCAGCCTCACTACAGTAATAGTTGATTTTTCTTCTACAATTCAATAACATGCTGATAAGATTGCAGAAGGCAATAAGCGCCAGTCTAGGAATACTTGTTATATCCCCATTCTGTCATAAAAACAGCAACTGTATGCTGTCCTAATACAGTTTCTACCTTTAAATACAAGGTACTATATGTGTTAAGATTAGTGAAATAGAGGCCACCAAGTATAAGCAGGAAGAGAGTCCAAGGGGATAGATGGAAAGTAATAATGACTAATATTTAGCAAGTTTTTTTTTGGTAGGTGGTGGGGCTTGGCCTCTGGGCCTGGGTGCTGTCCCTCAGCTTTTGCACTCAAAGTTAATGCTCTACCACTAGAGCCACTTCTGGCTTTTTCTGTTTATGTGGCACTGAGGAATCGAACCCAGGGCCTCATGCATGGGAGGTAAGCACTCTACCACTGAGCCACCTTCTGAGGCCTAACAAGAGCTTTTAATGTACCTCACATTGTGCCAAGTTCTTCAGATGGATTATTTCATTTGATGCTTACAAAAATGTAGTAAGATACATAGATTATTAGCCTCATTTTATAGGTAAAGCCATTGGGTTCAGACATGTTAAGTAATTTGTATTGGGCCACACAGCTACTGAGTAGGGCTCAGAATCTGAATCCAGGCCCTGACTCTAGTGTCCATGCTAGCAGGTACAGTGTTCCAAGAGAAGAGAAAGTAAACTGGAAAAGTAATTTTGAGCACAGCAGTTACTTGCTTGCTCTCTATCTCACCACAAAGACTCTCCTTCCCACCTTTAATGCCTTGGTACCCATGGTGACTCCTGTCTGCAACATGCCATCTGCTATGCCCAGTCGGTCCATGTTCAGGAGGAAAGGAGTCACCAAAGTCACATAGGTGGCTCCTGACCATTTCTTGAGAAAATTTAGAGCCCATTTTTCAGTGGATCCACCAACATTATCAAGGATAAAATCAAACCTGGAGAGAGAAAGTCAAAATCAGAACACCTTTGTTAGCTTCACTAGGCTTGGATATTCCTTTATTCCCTTTACCACTGTCTACAGATTGTACTGCAGTGACAATTTATAAATTGTGACGCTTATAAATTGTGGCTGCTTATTGGCTGCCACTGCATCAATAACTTCTTTCCAAGCTAAACTGAAAGTGACTTTTTCCCTTCCCTTTTTTTCTTTGTGCTGGTCCTGGGTGCTGTCCTTGGGCTTTATTTATCAAGGCTAATGTTCTACCCGTTGAGCAACAGCTCCACTTCCAAAAGTGACTTTTTCTTCTGGTAAAAATCATATTTTCTAAAACTTTGGGAACAACTTAAGCTCGGTGGTAAAGAGGTAAAGCTCAGATGCACAGAAGAGGCTCTCACGTCCAAAATAATCCATAGAGGAACTAAAAGTTATCCACTTAATACATCCTAAGTATTCCTTGGTGCAAATGGATACTTGAAAGGATATGTTTTTGCTCATCAGATTGATTTGCTTGTATTCCCTCCTCAGCCAGAAATGTTTGTAGACACATCCTTGTTATCTTCTGGCGTGTTCTGTTTTAATTTCATGTACCAAATCAAGATAATATAAGAAGAGAAATCAATACCCTTCTCTCTGTCTTCAATTCTGTTCTAACATGCCAAAAGATTCATCCTAATGGAATCCAGAGGAACTGACAGATATTCAAATCCTTAAAGCTAACCTAAAACAGCTATAATCACTGTATTCTACTTAAAACAACAGCCTAAAGATCTTAAATACTTTTGAAAACAAATACCTATTGAGAGAGAATAAATTAAGCTAATCCATTGACTGGGTAAGGCCTTTTCCTTTCCAAATCCATCTGGATAAAGTCAAACATCAAAGCTTCTAAAACAGGCTTTTGCTATCTTCATTAACCTTGAGCCTTTAAGAGATTTTTTTTAAATTAAACTAAAGAAAGATAAAAATGAAAGGTTATGCAACACAGGAGAATGACCTTATAGATGATTATTCTCACTAAAAAGTTTCTACTTGTGGGTGTTGGTGGCTCACACCTATAATCCTAGCTACTCAGAAGGCTGAGATCTGAGGATTATGGTTCAAAAATAGCCCAGGCAGGAAAATCTATGAGACACTTATCTCCAGTTAACCATTGGAAAGAAAAGAAAACTGGAAGTGGAGCTGTGGATCGAAGTGGTAGAATGCTAGCCTTGAGCAAAATTGCTCAGGGATAGCACCTAGGCCTGAGTTGAAGCCCCTTGGCTGACCACAAAAAAAGTTTCCACTTCATTTTCAATTTTTTTTTTTTGGGTCCGGTCGTGGGGCTTGAACTCTGGGCCTGGGCGCTGTCCCTCAGCTCTTCAGCTCAAGGCTAGTGCTCTACCACTTGAGCCACAGCGCCACTTCCGGCTTTTTTCTTTTTGCTTATGTGGTGCTGAGGAATCGAACCCAGGGCCTCAGGCTTGCAAGGCAAGCGCTCTACCACTGAGCCACCTTCCCAGCCCATTTTCAATTTTTGAATAAACAAATATTAGAATACGTAAAGGAAGTCTGGGGATCATGTTGTTGTAGACCAATATCACACTAATGATTAATGTAGCATGAACACGCAAAACCTTCATAAACCATCTGACATTTCTTTTCTCAACTACAGAGGACTGAAGGATCTCAAAACCACTTCTTGCTATAAAACTTTCAGGATTTAAATAGCTAACGAGTTGCTACTTGGAAGGCACAACTATACTGAAGGTAGATTCAGAGCTCAAATTCCTGATTAAAGTTCCAAAAGTCAATTTTAACTGAAGTTGTCAAAAAAAATAAGGAAGGAGGAAAGAGGAGGGGAGGGGAACAGAAGAGAAATAGAAGTAATGGTCTCCATTTGTAGACCAGGGCAAGTACAGTGACAAGACCACCTGCCAGAGATACCTGGTATGGAAATATAGCACAGGGCTACAGGTTAGATTGAGTGTCCTTCAGACTTCCATCTGTCAAGCTGCCCTTCCTCTGGAAGCAAATTCCAGACCTACATGAAGCTGAAGGTATATTCAGGTGTTGGCTTCAGGGTAATGCTGCTCTTCCTAGCAGCAAAAGACATGCGATTAAACTCAACTTCTGCTATCCACAAGCCAAATCCTAGAGACTCGTCATGTCCTCACTTCCCAAAGGCCAGGCTTAGAAGGCCTGGACATTCATTCACACAGGAGAGTAGCTGTGAGCCCTCAATCATATGGACATGCCATTATCTCTGGATTACCTCCATAATGAATCAAATATTATTGAATACTTACTATTTACCACTTCCCTACAATACCAGATAGGAAGATACAGTAGGAAACATGCAAAACAAAACAAAAAAAAACCCTATTTAAAGAGCTTGTCTAATGCAGACTGCCAAATGCTGCTTCCTCAAAGAAGACTCCACTTTAGGCTGGCGCTTTACCCCTTGAACCACAGCTCCACTTCCAGCTTTATACTGGTTGATTGGAGATGAGAGTCTTATAGACTGGTTTTGAACCATGATCACCAGACTTCATCCTGAATAGCTAGGATTACAGGCATTGAGCCACCAGCATGTAGCTAGAAGCAGCATTTTATTTATTCATTTATTCATTTATTTATTGTTGGTCTTGGCACTCGAACTCTGGGCCTGGGCACTGTCCCTCAGCTCTTCAGCTCAAGGCTAGTGTTCTACCACTTCTGCCACAGCGCCACTTCCAGTTTTCTGTTGTCTCAGCTCTTCAGCTCAAGGCTAGTGTTCTACCACTTCTGCCACAGCGCCACTTCGTTTTCTGTTGTTTTATTGGAGATAAGAGTCTCATGGACTTTTCTGCCCAGGCTGGCTTTGAATTGCGATCCTCAAATCTCAGTAGCTAGGATTACAGGCATAGCCACCAGCACCCAGGTGGAAGAAGCATTTCTAAATCTCCAACCAAGAGAACCTCTTTTCCAATCATTTCTTTTCCTCCTTTCATGCATCAACTTTCCTCAGAATACTGAAAACTAAAACTTCCCAACTAGCATGCAAGCTCCATCACAGCAGGAATATGTCATGTTCACTGTTGTTTCCAAGATTTAGGCTGGGGATTGGCAAGGGTCAATGCTAAATAGTGAAAGGAATGATGACCCAGCTGGCTGTTCTGACACATGCCCTGCTCCTGTTGGAGTCGGTGGGTGGTCCAAGACTAGGCATTGCCAGAGAGGAGCTGCTCCTGGCACCCTTTTTAAAAATGTACTCTAATTGTAATTATTAAGGTGTTATACAGAGAAGTTACCATTTCATAAGTCAGGTGAGAGTACAATTCCTTTTGGACAATGTCACTCTTTTCCTTTGCTTCCTCCCCCCCCCCCGTTTTCCCCCATCCCTTTCTGCAAGTTGCATAGTTCAAATTTGTTTGTTTACCCTTCCTCCTTCCATTTCTCCCCAATCCCCACAATTTACTCTCCCCTAAAAAGACAGAAAAACAAAACCTTCCAAAAGCAAAAACAAACACCCAAAACAGAATATGTTTTCATTTCCTGGAATTCATTTTGAGAAATAATATTTTAGATGTTCAGAGAAGTTATACCTTTGAGTTTGTCCCTTAGTAGTATCATCCTTTAATCTGTTTGTATGTGAATGCCTAGAATATTTTCTATAATTATACAGTCCAGTTGTATTTTAGATCTAGCTTCCACATATGTGAGAATATATACACTGTTTGTCTCTCTGAGCTTGGCTTATTTCACATAACGTGATTTGTTCTAGGTCCACTCATTTCCCAGCAAATGACATATTCTTTGTAATGGCTGTGAAAAATTCTATTGCATATAGGTGGCACATTCTTTGGATCCACTCATCTACTGTAGGGTATCTGGGCTGTTTCTATAACTTGACTATTGTGAATAGTGCAGCAATGAACATGGATGTGCAAGTATCTTTACTGTATCCTGAACTGTAATGTTCTGGGTAGATAGATGCTCAAGAGTGTTATGGGTGGATCATAGGTATCCACCTTCTTTTAATTGATTGAAATACTCTTCTCAACATGGGCAAGAATAAGTGGTTTTTTTGAAAACTAAAGAAAAAAATTAATTAAAACAAAAATTTTTTAAAAGGGAAGATCTTTGTAATCATAGCAGCAAACCAGTCTTCCAAATACTTCTCAAACCCACTTTTGGCTTTGGTTCTGTCATGTTAATAAAAATCAGATTAGTAAACTAATCATGGGGGCTGGGAAGGTGGCTCAGTGGCAGAGCGCTTGCCTTGCATGCATGAGGCCCTGGGTTCGATCCCTCAGCACCACATAAGCAAAAAGAAAAAAGCCAGAAGTGGCACTGTGGCTCAAGTGGTAGAGCGCTAGCCTTGAGCTGAAAAGCTGAGGGACAGTGCCCAGGCCCAGAGTTCAGGCCCCACGACCGAACTCAAAAATAAATAAATAAATAAATAAAGTAAACAAATCATGGTCTGAAGATTGAGGGGGTTGAGAAAATTCCTGAGTCTGTCCCTATCTAGTACCTCAGGCCAAATCAGAGCCTAGTGAGCATTCAGACCACTGAGGACAACCAGGGTGGTGCTCACTTTCTAGCATTTACCCTTACATTGCTTTCTTAGGTTCTTATAGCTCCAAAACACTGAAACTGTGTTTGGTGCCAATCACATGGTTTCATGAACTACTCTACCCCTCCTGTGTGACACACACCAGAGAAGGCAGCACACTTCCGATTTACCTTGAGACCTTTACAAACCAGCAATAAATGTGAGCAAACATCTTAAAAATGAGCAAAAGAAGTTTAGTCTGTAATCCTAGCTACTTGGGGCTTATATGCAAAGATCACAATTCAAAGCCAGCCTAGGCAAGAAACTCTAGTTTTTCCAATTAACTACCAAACAGCCAGCAGAAGTAGAGTTATGGCTCAAGTGGTACAGCAAAAATACTAAAGAACAGCACCTAGATCCTGAGTTCAAGGCCCAGAACCAGAAGCAAAAAGAAATTAGCAAAAGATCAGATAAAAGTAGCTTCTTTGGTACATACCAAAGTATGTTATAGTACTATCTTAACCTTTAATGATAAGGTACATTTTTCAGATTCTCTCTTTTTTTATTTTTATTATAAAGGTGATGGACAGAGGAGTTACAGTAACATAAATCAGGTAAAGAGTACATTTCTTTTTGGACAACGTCACTTCTTCCCTTTTCAAAGATCTCCTCCCAAAGCAATCGAAAGGCCACCAAACTACCTGAGACCTGCATTACAACTATCCTTGAGTGCACTTCAAATGGGAGCATTGCTGGCTCTTGTATTTTCTTCTCTGGTAGTAGTACTGGGGCTTGAACTCACTAGACAAGCACTTACTAGACAAGCACTCTGCCTCTTGAGCCAGGGCACCAGCCCTTGTTGCTGCTTTAGTTCTTTTTTGGGCAGGGTCTCACATTTATTATTTCTGGGTCTACCTGGACTACAATCATTTCATTTCCATTTCCATAGGAGCTGGAATCACAGGCACAAACTACCACAGCCAGCTTTTTCCTTGGTTGAGATGAGGTTTTCGATAATTTTTTTACCCAGATTGGCCTTGAACTACCATCTTCCCCATCTCAGCCTCTACAGAGCTAAGAGTAAAGGCACAAGACAATGTGCCCAACAGGAGCATTATTCCAATACATACGGTCTTAAGGATTTCAACTGCTCTTCCACACTTCCAGACTTGTAATCAACGACATCATCTGCCCCAAGCTTTTTTACAAGCTCACTGGCGTCTTGAGAGCAAACTGCTGTCACATGAGCACCCCAAGCCTTCATTATCTGGCAAAAAAAGGAAAGGAATAAAACAGATTATTTTTTAAGGTAGTGCCATAGATTAATTTTGAAACCTTAAGTACTTTAATATGGAACTTTAAGTACTTTGTCTTACTGAGAACTATAGGAAGACTTTGTTCAGGGGCTGGGAAGATGGCTCAGTGGTAGAGCGCTTGCTTTGCATGCATGAGGCCCTGGGTTCGATTGCTCAGCACCATATAAGAAAAAAGAAAAAAGCCGGAAGTGGCGCTGTGGCTCAAATGGTAGAGCGCTAGCCTTGAGCTGAAGAGCTGAGGGACAGCGCCCAGGCCCACAGTTCAGGCCCCACGACCGGACCCAAAAAAAAAATAAAAAAAAAAAAAAAAAAGGAAGACTGTTCAGAAACTAGTAAAAGTGACTTAACTTTTGTTTAGAAAGAAAAACTGTTGGTTTCCAACAGAGAGCCTCTATGGCATAAAGTTTTATTTTGTATTGTTTTTGATGATACTGGAGTTTGAATTCAGTGTTTGTTATGCAAGGACTCTACCACTTAAGCCATGCCTCCAGCCCACAGCAGGAAGTTTTAATCAATCCATTTCAAGAAGTGATCAGTACCTAGTATCAGGAAAGACAGGAGCTGATAGTTTCAAATTTATCATCTTCAATGACAAGGACAAATGACAGAAAAAAAGCAAAAAAACCCCCACATATCCACAGAATATGACCATTTTAAGTGGCCAAAAATGCATATCTTCATTTCTATCTCTGAAAAGTGTTAATTTAGTCTTCCAGACAGTATTAAAAGTATTCAGCTTACCAGACACTGGTGATTCACACCTGTAATCCTAGTTACTCAGGATGCTGAGATCTGAGAATCACAGTTTGAAGCCAACTAGGGCAGGTGAGTCCATGAGGCTCTATCTCCAATAAACTACTCAGGAAAAGGCTGGAGGAGGTGGCTGGATGAATGACTCAAGTAGTAGAGTTCTAGCCTTGAGCAAAAGGGGCTCAGGGACAGAGCTGAGGCCCTGAGTGCAAGCCCTAGGACCAACCAAAATTAAAAAAAAAAAAAAAAGTTCTATTCATTGAACTTAAACATTACACTCTAAACTTCTAAGACTCTGTTTAGTTTTGTAATTCCACATTTAACATTCACCATGAGTTTTTTAGCTATTTCAGTTGGAGAAGCTCAATTCAGTAGCAGATTCTCAGAGAGGGATCAGAAGAGCATTCCTTACATCTATATTAGATAACATTATCAATAACCCGTGTTATTAACACAGCAGGTTGATAACAGTTCTTATGTGTTCTTTACTCTTAAAGGCCAGTTTTGTCTTGGTGTGTGTTTGGTATCACTTGTTTTTGTTAGTTATGGGGTTTGAACTCAGGGCCTGGCACTGTCCCTGAGCTCTTTCTTTCAAGGCTACCAATTTACCACTTTGAGCACCACTTCTGGTTTTCTGGTGGTTAATTGGGGACAATAGTGTTACAGACTTTCCTGCCCAGGCTGGCTTCAAACTGTGGTCCTCAGATCTTATAGGCGTGAGCCATCAGTGACTGGTGTCACTTCATTTTTAACCCCTGGCATTAAAGTGTTACTGTCACAAAGTTTGATAAAAATCTAACTTTACTTGTTTTTTTTGATATGCATGTACTCTTCTAGATATCCAAATAATTTTTTTCTTTTTCTTTTTTCTCTTTCTTTTTGTCAGTCATGGGGCTTGAACTCTGAGCCTAGGCACTGTCCTCAGCAGTTCAGCTCAAGGCTAGTGCTTTACCACTTGAGCCACAGCACCACTTCTGGTTTTCTGGTGGTTTATTGGAGATAAGAGTCTTACAGACTTTCCTGCCCAGGCTGGCTTTGAACCGTGATCCTCAGATCTCAGCCTCCTGAGTAGCTAGGATTACAGACGTGAGCTACCAGCATCTGGCTTCTTTTTCTTTAAAGGCCAAAGTTTTTACTTGAATTTTCCTTGATATTTTTACTAGTAATTTTCCTTAGTATTGGTCATTTTGAAATTAAGTTCTCAGAGAAGAGATGGAACTAATCAACATTTGATTTCAGAAATGTAGAAAAGTTTCTTGTATATTAGTTACTTCTGCTAATATCTGATCTAAATAGCTAACAGAAACTACTATAAGGGAATTATTTCCAACATAGTGAGGAGGGCATGGAGAAAGAGAGCTGTTCACATCATAGCAGCCAGAAAATAGAGGAAGGGGATACAGGAAGGGGCAGGGCATGAAACAGCCTTCAAAGACACCCTCTCCCCCACCTCCCCACCTCCCTACCCCCCGTGTCCACCACCTCCTTAGGGACTAATTCTCTTCTGTGATGGGAGCCCTCATGATCTGATTCAGGAAGCACCCTTCTGAACACACCCAGAGGTATGCTTTAGCAATCCCTTAGGAATTTCTTAATCCGGTCAAGTCTGACAAACAAGATTAACTATTATACCTTGTTTTGGTTTTCCTTTACCAGAATTTTTATCATCCATACCTCAATCTAATTTCAGAATATTATCACCCCTGAAACAAATTTCATGTCCATTAAGCAGTAATTCCTCAGATAACTATTAATCTGTTTTCTGTATTTGTAGATTTATCTATTCTGGAATATGAGATAAATAAAATAATATGTGACCTTTTATTTCTAGATTTTTTTTTTACTTAGCATATTTTTTTGTGCTTAAAAAAATAGTTTTATTTATTTTCACAGTACCAAACCAAGGACCTCACATCTACTAAGGAGGCATTGTGCCACTTTAGCCACACCTCCTACCCTTTTTCAAATGGGTTGTTTTCAAGGAAGTTTCATTTTATGACCTAGCCAGCCTGGGCTGTGATCCTCTCCTAAGCCACAATGATAGGTGTATACCACTTTACCTAGCTGTTGCCTGAGGCAGAGTATCATGAAGCCGGACTGGTCTAGAACCATGGTCTCATCTTTACCACTAAGGAGCTAAGATTACTGTATTGACCCATCACTCCTAGCTACTTAGCATAATTTTTTAAAGATTTATTTAGCTTATATCAAATGCCATAATTTCATTCTCCTTTTATGACTGAATATTTTTCCATTTTATATATATATATATATATATATATATATCACATTTTGTTTATCCAACTACTATAGCTAGTTCTGTTTTTCACTCTGATGAATAATGCAGGTATGAACATTAGTATGCAATCTTTCTGAATGTTCACCGTTTTGAGGAAACAATAAACTATCTTCATGGCAGCTACACTATTTTATATTCCCCCAGCAATGTATGAGAGACCTCGAATATCCCCCAAAGGTTCAGGTGTTAAATGGTTAGTTCTCAGTTTGGCATTATTGGGAGGTGGTAGAAACTTCAATAGTTGAGGCCCGGTAGAAAGTTCCAGGTTATTGGGGCTTACCCTTAAAGAGGATCACAGAATCCTAGTTACCCCTTTCTCTCTCCCCTTCCCTTCTCATGTCCTGGCAATGAGATGAAAAGTTCTGTCAGATGCTACTGCCATAATATGCTGCCTCACCATAGTACATCCTTACCAAACGCAATAGCTCAGGCAATCATAGACTGAAACCTCTGAACCACGATCTATAATAAACCCTCGCTCTTTATAAGCTGAGTAAGAATAATGAACTCATGGGCCATTTGTATATATTCTTTTACAAAAATTATATTTTTGGACTTTGCACTATTACTTGGCTTTTTCACCCAAGACTGGTAATCTTCAACTTGAGCCACGCCTCAACTTTCTGCCTATGATCTTCCCTTCAAAGAATTCTCCTCAATATTCTCAACTTACATACTAAACTACTAGAAAGAGTGATGCTTCTTTCTATATTAGCATATGTACATTTCAGAAGAGCAAGCTGAAATTACAATTCATTTGCTAGACCTGCTTTTAGTTTTTAAGGAAACATACTTCATAACATGTTAATTTATAAATTCAAATTTAAAAAAATCTTCCTGCTTACAGTATTAAAAATTTGTTTTACCTGTATTGCGAAAGTACCAACTCCACCCGAAGCACCCAAGATTAAAACACTGCAATACAAAAGAAACCAATGGATAAATGTTTGAAAATTACAACTGACTCAGTGACAGTTTCCAAAGCAAACAGACTTACTCAGCTTCCCAAGATTATAACACACAAAGACTTCTGCTTTAGGTTCAGAAGGAGCTGTAACTACATAACATCAGACATTCTACGAACTCTTTATGAAAAATACCAAATATCAACAAAACTACTAAGCATAAGCTGGGATTTGGGGGGTAGCTGGTAGGGTACTCTGTAACACCTGCTTTACAATTTCTCTAGGTCGAGTTACCACAGCTGCTTCTGTGAGGGGGAAATTCGGGACCTTTTAAATGTACAAGACTTAGTTGTTTTCTAAGAAAGATCCTCTGACTACATTCCTGTCAAAGTGGGATAAACATCCTGTGCTCAGACCTGTTGTGCAAAGCTTATCAAATGGAAATAATCTTATCCTTGCTGTGATTTCCTGTTAAAGCACTTAATTAAATGTGCCCTATCAGCACATGCACCATGGGCTCCAGGATCTTCATAGGGCTGCTCACTGCAGCTTGCTGCTCTTAGAGACCCAATGAACTGACTGCTTATCCTAAAGGTGGGCAGAGGGAGAAAGGAAAGTAAAAGGGAGAGGGAGTTAAAGGAGAGGGATAGAGGGGTAAGTCTGATCAGGACACATTATATGCATAGATAATAAATGTCATAATAAAATCCCCCCTTATGTAACTAATATAAGCTAATAAAAATGTTAATCTAATCATGTCAACTCTACTTTTCTTCTATTTTCTGAACATAACTCTCCTCCTTAGAGACACTGATCTCTTTACCCTTCCCTATAACTTCTACACATAGAGATCTAAAATGCCTTCAGTATCTGGTAAGATCTCCCTTTCCTTGAAGGACCGAGTCTCAGTTTTCCTCCATATATTCTGACATAATCCAGAATCTGATAACTACATCACACATTTGGCATTTGCTTGGCTATGAATTCACACATACATTCTGCATTCCAAGTGATTCTGCAAGTAGAGACCTCCCATTAATGCCTATTCTAACCACACTGTCCAGGATGTAGCAGATGCCTGAACATTTCTTGACTTTAAAAACAACTGCATGACATCCTATCATTAGGTCTACAGTTTTCTACCACCTTAAGTGAGGGAATTCTCTAGCTACTACAAACACTACACTGAAGTTTTTTCTAGTAAAAACAAACAAAAAAATCTTGAAATTAATTAATTTCTTCTGAAAGGGCCAGATTAAAAAGATATCGAAGCCGGGCGCAGGTGGCTCACGCCTGTAATCTTAACTACTCAGGAGACTGAGAGCTGAGGATCACGGTTCAAAGCCAGCCTGGGCAGGAAAGTCTGTGAAACTCTTACCTCCAAAAAACCACCAGAAAACTGGAAGTGGTGCTGTAGCTCAAGTGGTAGAGCACTAGTCTTGAGATGAAGAGCTGAGGGACAGCGCTCAGGCCCAGAGTTCAAGCCCCAGGACCGACCAAAAAAAAAAAAGATATTGAAAGTATTGATCATTTATGGGGGGCTGGGAAGGTAGCTCAATGGTAGAGTGCTTGCCTTGCATGCATGAGCCCTGGGTTCGATTCCTAAGCACCACATAAGCAGAAAAAGCCGGAATTGGTGCTGTGGCTCAAGTGGTAGAGTGTTAGCCTTGAGCTGAAGAGTTCAGGCCTCACAACCAATGACCAAAAAAAAAAAAAAGGAAAAAAAGAAAGTATTCGTCACT
The DNA here is from genome assembly GCF_000151885.1 of Dipodomys ordii. NCBI lineage: Eukaryota > Metazoa > Chordata > Mammalia > Rodentia > Heteromyidae > Dipodomys > Dipodomys ordii. Next base: position 3,481,484 of record NW_012267278.1, on the reverse strand, counting down.
TATGGGTCCAACTGTCAAATATACTTCTGACCTCATTATTGTCTGTTCATCTCTTGTCCACTACTCAAAGCAGCCTCATTTCCTCAAGCAAAAAAGCAGCATTACATTTCAAGCAAGGCTTGGACAGAAGAGGAAGTTTCTGCAACATCAGCTTCAGTTCCTCATGTTGCCACCTGGTGGCGCCCCTAAAGTACAAAAGAGGCAAAGAGGGAGACTCAAGGCTCTGCAGTTAGCTTGTTAAGAAGCCAGAGGACACACCATTCCCCATCCCCGGTAAACTTCGTTATGTTTTGTGTAGGGTCAACCAGGGCCCATACTTTTTTTTCCTTTCCAAATAAAGGAGACAAAATAAATATTTAAGCCAGAGCATTAGGCTAAATGGTCCTCTAAAATCTGAAGACCTGTGGCTAAAGTATGCTTGTACTCTTCAAAGCACTTTGGATGCTAAGGAAAAAGGGAATATGTTTCACCTAGCTTGCTGTAATAGTTACACTATACACGCAAATCTCATTGAAGTAGATGCCTACTTGGTTCAGTAAAGAAAGGCGTGCAGTATTGTTGATTATATAGGAAATGTTGGTCCATGAAACTACATTGAAAGAAGCCACGAAGAACTGCCATGACTTTTAATGAAATGCCTTTTTTTTGGGGGGGGGTCCAGTCGTGGGGCCTGAACTCTGGGCCTGGGCGCTGTCCCTCAGCTCTAATGAAATGCCTTTTTGAGTTCCTAGTGCATACAGAGAGCTCCCTCAGGTGAAGGGGGATTGCACTAGTGGCAGGTACAGAAAATATGGGGAACATTTGAAAATTCTAACCTGCTCTATCATTTCTGTCCCATACCTGACTTCTCCCTAAATGATCTCTTCTTCTCCATGACTAAGACCATTTTTATTTATCATTGTGTACCTAACATCTCTGATCAGTTTTCAGTATTTCAGTTTTATGAAGCAGGTTATCTACTGCCTTACAAATTAAAAAAAAAAAAGCGAAACAAATTACAAGACAGCAGGAGAACCAGAGGGAGGGAATCATCTTTCAAATTTCTGTATTCTGGCTTTGGCCCCAGAAGTCTTTGAATACTAGGGCTGGGTAACTAGAAACTTGGGAAGTTTCTAGTTTCTAATGGAATCTTTAGGTCTTAGATACACCCGTGAAATGGTGATCACAGAGTTGTACTCTGGGAATAATGAAAAACAATTGGTGCTTTCAAACAACTTACAGTTCGCTTCTCCACCTTTCTACCACAGAAGTACATAGCCTCCATGATTCCCTCTAGACAGACTACATACTTGTGGAGGGGAAAGAGGCCAAATCACAAAATTAGTGTCATCTGTTAAATCTTAATGGCTTAGAGACAAAGTTGATTTTTTAATATGGCTCAGTCTTCTTTGAGAAATTAAGATGAACCAAACACTGGTGGCTCGTGCTTGTAATCTTAGCTACTCAGGAGGCTGCTCTGAGGATTGAGGTTTGAAGCCAGTCAGGGCAAGAAAAGTCCAGAAGACTGTTATCTCCAATTAACTACTAAAAAAAAGCCAGAAGTAGAGGTATGGCTCAAATGGTAGAGCACTAGCCTTGAGCAAGGTTAGCACCCAGGCCCTTAGTTCAAGCCCCAGGACCAGTACATTAAAAAAAGAAAAATGATGAAGCCAGGCACCAGTGCCAGTGGCTCACACCAGTAATCCTTGCTACTTAGGAAGCTAAGATCTGAAGATCAAATTTCAAAGCCAGCCCAGGCAGAAAAATCCTTGAAACTTTATCTTTAATTAACCAGCAAAAACAAAGCTGAACCAGAGGTATGACTCAAGTGGTACAGTACCATGGTAAGTGGAAAAAACACACACAAGTAAACAGAGTGTGAAACCTGTGTTTAAACCCCATTACTCCATTACTAGGAGATGGGGGAGGGGGTGTTGGTGCTGAGGTGGGGGAGGGGGGTAAACAGAGACATAGACAGAGAGAGAAGCTGAAAATATGTCTCACTTTTCAGCTTCAAGTACTATTTTTAAATCCGATAGAAAAGAAGGGTGAAAGATTAGTATCTTAGCACAATATGCTAAGTTTACTCCCTATAGGGAATAAGAAACTTAATTTGAATAAGAAGAATAATAGAGCTATAAAACAAATCAATCGAATGTGATCAAGTTGCCTTGATTTGTGTTCTCTTTTTCTAAGCCTCTGTAATTTATGCTGACATTTCCTAATTTACAGGGGAGTTCACGTGTGAATTAGACATTTGGATTTTAAACACATTTTTCCCATGAAAACAAAGCTATTTATACATCTTGGCAAGGTGCCCAGGGTGGCTGTTTATAAAGGTTTAACTAACCCATAATAGACCAAGAACCTTCATACATGGGATAACAATGGTTCTATTATTTGAGATGTATTCAGAATTTCAACCAGGGCTACTAGACTGTATCTCAAATGGGACAGGCAGTGAGAATTGTCCCAAATCAATAGTTCCTTCAATCTTGCACACACAAAAACAGAGGAGGACTAGAAGTGTGGCCCAATGCTAATTTGTTTGCCTCACATACACAAGGTCCTGAGTTTCAAAAAATAAGATGGAGGGAAGAAATAGTTATAAGGTGAATAATAACAGTGGATGAAAAAAAGAAGTAGCATGGCCAGAGAAGTATATTTCCGTGGAGCCAATGAAGCCGAAGTTTAAGGCCCTTCCCTTACACATACAGAGCTCTAGAAGGAACTCCAGCAGTATACTAATATGGACACATGTTTTTGTCAAATTTGCAACGTTAAGTCATGCCAATCAAGAGCAGTTTAACATTGCAGTCTTTTTCCACTCCTCTATCATACTTCCCCTATTGCTAGGTGATACTAGATTTAGCTAAAAGGTTAAATTTAGAAAACAGATTTCTTCCTACCCATGAGCTCATTTTCTGTGGTTTCAGTTAGCTACAGTAAGTTGTAGTCCACACATATTAAATGTAAAACCATAGAAAATAATTTACAAATTTTAAATAACTTTTACGTCGTTGTTGTAGTTATTCTATTATCAGTTACCATTGTTAATCTTTCACTGTGACTATTTTTTTTAACTTAAAGTGCATTATAGGTACGTATGTACAGAAAAAGACAATATGCATAGGGCTCCATACTACTAGGCATCCATTTGAGGTCTTGGAATGTATCTCTCCAGAGATAAAGGGAGACTACTATATATATATTAGGTTAAGTGGGAAATACAGATGTGGTTCACAGTCATTCTGAAAAATTCAGTTATTACCAGCTGTTCTGGTTTAAGACTTCCTTCTAAGAATATCCCAACTGCACACTAAGTCAACTCATCAAAACATGACATTTTTTTAAAGGTAAGACTGAGTGCCACTGCACCCAGTACTGGATTCCGTGAGTAGTGAAGGACAAACAAGGTTAAATTTAACAAGGTTGGAGATGTACAGAGCCAGAAACTAGTCTGCAAGAAACTTCTTCCAATTAAGACATTCAAAAACTTCCAATACATCCCAATAGGGAAGACATTAACAACAAACTACTTAATAAGACATGTTAATTAAAATCCAATTGTATTTTAGTCCTATTCACTATAAATTTGAAATGCCTTGCAATTACATACAAAAGAAAACTTACAGCTCATATACAAAAGAAATTTGGGAATACACTATTCCAAAATTGACAGCAATTCTAAATTGTACATGGCATGAAGAATGAAGAATTATGCAGTGGAAGAGGACAGAAAAGGATTTAGAAACAACTATCAAGTTTTGGCTTAAAGTAAATAATAATTAATTGACATTAGGAATACAGGAAAAGAATCCAGATAGTAGGAATAGTAGTTAGTAGAAAAGCAGGCAGTTAGGGAATTGAGGCCTATACAGCTTGCAGATGGTAGGATAAACTGATAAACCAAAACCTGCCTGCAAATGAAAAGGAGGCAAGAGGCTCCAAAAGAACAAAGAAGAAGGACTAAAAAGAATAAGGAAGTAAGGACAGGACTTAAACTAAGTCTTTGGTGCCAGGACCTTATAGGAAACTGCAGAGACCCACCAATCAGAACGCCATCTTCAAGGACTCCCAATTCTTCCTATTCAATCCAAGGCCAATCTCTGTAACCCTCAAGACAAGGCAAGATGGCTGACATGAGCTGAAGTGCTACCATCCTGTGGCATGTCTGACTCTCCTTTCTCTGCCATATCAACTTTTCTAATAAACTTTCTTATCACCTTTACAGTGTCCTCCTCTTGCTCGAATTTTCTTGGCAGACTCAAGATGAAATAAAGATACTGGTTCTAACTGGTGCCATCTTGGCACTGGGGTGGATGGTAGGGAATTGGGTCTAACTGGCCCCATCTTGTCTTCTTGGTGGATGAAGGTGAAGCCCCACACCCTGGTGATGGGAGTGTCTGAATTCCTAAAGGTAGGGGCAGTTCCTGCCAGTCCTGTGCCATGAACTTCCAAGGCTCTCTCTCTTGAGCTCCCTGTGACCCTGCCCTCTGACCATGACCCTATTTAGGCTCTGACCAGCTCAGCCACTATTTTGCATCATGTTATTTTGCGCCATGCATCGTGTCTCCTAACGCATCAGGTCACTATGGTATCCCTCTTCAGCTCTCTATTAGAATTGGTCAGGTTTTTTTGAGATTGTTTTCTGCTGTTTCTAACAGCAGAAATTTTCTAACAGTATTAAGTATATTTGAGGCTGCAAGTTTTGGGGGACATGTATCAGCTCGCAGTCACTGCCTTTATAAAAAAGAATCCCAATTTGATCTCTCAAAATGTGGCTCCTCTGTATCTCATTATCAATTCCTGTGTAACAAAGAACTGGGGTCAATTTAGCTGCCCTAAAGTTCTGGTAACATAAGAGTGCCTTGCCAGGATATTAGGGATAATTACTTCTGTCTCTTTCTCATGCAGTTTCTTCAATAGGTAACAGTAGTTTTGTTTTTCACAAGTTGAGTTTGAGCTTCAAAAGTTGAGTTTGAGCTTCAAAGGAAAGTTTGCTGGGTGCTGGTGGTTCATGCCTGTAATCTTAAACTACTCAGGAGGCTGACATCTGATGTTCAAGGTTTGAAGCCAGCCAGGGCAGGAAAGTCTGTGAGACTCTTATCTCCAATTAACCACCAAAAAAACCAGAAGTGGTTCTGTGGCTCAAAGTAGGAGAGTCCTAGCCTTAGCAGATAAGCTCAGGGATAGCACCCAGGCCTTGAGTTCAAGCCCCACAACTGACCAAAAAAAAAAAAAAGGAACAGCAAGCCGGTTAGGGTTAGGTTAGGGTTAGATATACAGATGTGCAAGCTAGCAAGAACTAAATAGAGCCTGGGAGTAAATGGCTAGCCCTGGGTGATGGAGAGAAATGATGGAGTGGAACACTGAAAACACAGTATATTTAAGGGGCTGGAAGAAAATGGAGGCTTTTAAAACAATAACAAGAAATGACTCAAAAGTCAAGAGGGAAACTAGAGGAATGTAGTGTCCCTAAAGCCACACAAACAGTGAGTTTTAAGGGGGTGGTCAACAATGGCAGCTACTTCAGAGAGATCATATTAGAATAAGGACTTCAAAGTGTCAATTCATTTGGGCACTTCTCTGATACCTACAGTTAAATGGCAAGGTTTGGGAGCTAGATTACCGTGTAGTGAGAATAAAGAATTCTAGGCCTTACAAAAGAGCTATCCCAGTCCCTTAATCCATAAAAGACAATTACTAGCAGGGAAGTTTCTACAACTACCTTACAGAACCTCAGGCTCACAATAAGGGGTTCAAAGTAAGGGAAGACTCATTTGCATCACACTGGCCAGGCAGAGCCTCAGCCCTCACTTTCCTCTTCTCCACAACCCCACAATTACAACATAAGAGGGCTGGGTTCTTTGTTCTTCCTCAATGCCTGTAACCCAACAAACCAGTCTCCCGTAGATGAAAACCCAAAGTCCAAAGAGGTGGCAGGAGCAGAGTACAGAGAGCCATGTGAGTAGTGAGGTGAAGGATAAGCAGTAGAATTATCAGGCAATCATTTTAATTTCAGTATAAGCTTACTGATGGCAGGGACAGTCAATGCTTTACTGTTTTGATTCTGTATATTTCTATAAACAGAATTAACCAAAATCTTAATTTATATTTACATGACAAATTTCTAATGTCATAAACTTCTGAAAAATGAAGCTGAGAACTATTCTTATTCATTGCACTGAGTTTCAAGTGTATAAAATTTTATTTATTTATTTTTTGTCAGTCTTGGGGCTTGAACTCTGGGCCTGGGCGCTGTCCCTGCACTCTTCAGCACAAGGCGAGCATTCTAACACTTGAGCTACAGCGCCACTTCTGGTTTTCTAGTGGTTTATTGGAGATAAGAGTCTCACCGACTTTCCTGCCTGGGATGGCTTTGAACCGCGATCCTCAGATCTCAGCCTCCTGAGTAGCTAGGATTACAGGCATGAGCCACCAGTGCCTGGCTACTAAGTGTATAGAATTTTAAAGTCAAATTTATTTTGTAGAGGAGGAATGATTCAATTTCTAACACTTTCTAATACTTATGGCAAACAGAGAAGCATAAATTTCCAGGGCTGGGAAGGTGGCTCAGTGATAGAGGGTTTGCCTTGCATGAGACCCTGGGTTCGATTCCTCAGCACCACATAAGCAGAAAAAGCCAGAAGTGGAGCTCAAGTGGTAGAGTGCTAGCCTTGAGCTGAAGAGCTGAATGAGGGACAGTGCCCAGGACCCACGACCAAAAAAAAAGTATAAATTTCCTAGCAAGAGATGAATTTCAGGCAGAGGATGAAAATTTCAAATGTATCCAAGATCTTCAGATTGTACAAGATTTTAAAAATTTAGTTTTTGTTTTTCAAATAGGTTCCTATTCATCTTGAATCCTCTAAATTATCTGTGTGCTCCTACAAATAAATCATGAAGAAAGCATGGACAAGTTGCTATCAAAGGAATAATTTTACTTGATGTTTCTTAGTAATACCAAAGTGAAAACAAATTGACAATATTACATATCAAGGTTGTTATCTCCTTGGTTCACTAATGCTTAAGTAGTTACAGAAATAGAATTGGGTAGCCAGAAGCATAAGGTAACTTCCTCAAGAAACTTAGAAAGTTTGGTCTTAATTTCAAAAACACTGTTTCATGTAAAATCAATATGTTGATGAGTATTTTTGTTACTTTAATTTTTGTAATTTTTTTCTGTATTAACTGGTTAGAAAAAGCAGACAGTCCTTGAGTCCTTGATAACAAATACTTAACTTCTTTATGCAAACCAGAGCATGCTTTAAATGTCAATAGCCAACAAAACAAAACAAAACAGCAAAACAACAAAAGACAACAGGCAGGCGGTGGCTGAGATCTGAGGATTGAGGTTCAAAGCCAAGCCAGACAGGAAAAGTCCATGAAACTCTAATCTCTAATTAACCATATAAAGCCATCAGTGGAGCTGTGGCTCAAGTAGTAGAATGTTAGCCTTGAGTAAAAGTACCCTGTAGGAAGACAGCCGTGCCCAGGCCCTGTAGTTAAAAAGAAAGTTTTTAAAAAGGTAATCACTTAGAGAAAAAGCAAAAATCACAATGAATAATCACAATGAATAATCACATTGAAAAATAAACTCACTTTTGTCATAGAGTATTAAAATCGCATTATGTAATTTGTTTGTTAAAATGATTTTTAGAGGGCTGGGGCAATAGCTTAAGTGGCAGAGTGCCCTGGAGTGTGAGGACCTAGATTACATCTTCAACACACAATTTTTTTTTCTTTTAGTATGTTAAGGTTCTCAGGTAACAGGTAACTTTAGTCACACTTACATATCTTCGGATTCTCACAAATAAGTAGAGAGGTAGGCTACTATTATAACCCAAGGAACTCATGGTTAGTGATTTCAGTAAACTGACATTTCTAGGAACACAAAATACCTAGAACTATGGTTTAAATATCTATAGTGTTTGTGTCTCACATTCTAATTCAGATATTGAAAGCTGACCCTCCCTCTAAGGTACAGGAGGTGTTTAGTGTATGTGGGTATGCCCCATTTAGGGCATGAATGGCACCAGTCCCATTACAAGAGACTCCAGAGAGCAGCACCTTTCAGCATGTGAGACAAGTAAGAAGTCATTGTCTGTTAAACAAAGCTAGCCATACACCAAACATACTGGTGTCTGGATCTTGGCCTTTCAACATCCATGACTGTGAGATATAATTCTGTGTCACCATTTAAGTTACCCGTTTATAATCTCTACTTAGAGCAGACCAAGACACCAGGCTATTTTATTGTTGCTCACAACTTATGTATCCTCCAGGCCACTATGCACATGAGGATATAGTCTATTATGTGAATTACTGACAGTCTACAATGGATCTCATTCTAGTATGGATAATGTGGCTAAATCAGTGAAGAGATTATCTTCCTCTCCCACCAATAAAATATGTAAGAGCATTACGGGTATAGAATTGTCCATTTCTCAAAGTTCCCCTCACAGTCTACAGTGTCCTACAATTGGTAATTTAGAGGAAATTTCAGAGACCATAAATAGCATATGGCTACTTAATGGTTGAGTGGAGAGTAGGATCCAGGATTCCAATTTCCCATTATGGCTTACACAGACAATAGCAGCGTACCAAAGAAGCAGCAACAAAGCCAACAATAAACTGAGAGCACACACTGGGAGTCCAGTGGAAAAATAGCTAGTTCTTTGTCTCTAAGTTGTTTTCTAAAGTATTCTAAACGTTTACTCAAAAAGCCCAAGCAAAAAAGAATGGCAGTGCTCTAACCATAGTTGTGCACACAATCATGCCGGTACATGTTTTTAAAGGAGGAAAATCCCAAAGCAATAAAATAGTCATGTCCCTGCAGGGCCTACAATACTAATAAAAGTCTAAAAATATGAACTCAGATTTTTTTTCAAGGTGGTTAATGACAGCATCCCATTAGAAAAACACGTGGTCCATAAATTTAATGTAAACAAAGTGTTTAACCAAAATGGCAACATCAAAAATGATAAGCCACAAAAGCTTCAAAATTAAACAGGAGTGACCTTTAGAATAAATATTTGCCTTGAATTCTAAGGTAAATGGCAGTGCCTTATTAGAGGAATAGTCTTCACAATGCTTTCAGAAATAATGCTTGAACTTGCAATAAAGACAGTATTTTATTGCTCCACAATTATGTATAAAGTGCAATATTTCTATATTTTCATAACACTTTTTTTTTTGGTCAGTTGTGGGGCCTGAACTCTAGGCCTGGGCACTGTCCCTCTTCTCTTCAGCTCAAGGCTAGCACTCTACCACTTGAGCCACAGTGCCACTTCCAGCTTTTTTTGCTTATGTGATGCTGAGGAATCGAACCCAGGGCCTCATGCATGCAAGGCAAGCGCTCTACCACTGAACCACCTTCCCAGCCCCTCATAACACACTTTATCTGCATAATCTTTAGCAATATAAAAGGACTATGGCCAGGCACAGGTGACTCCTATCTGTAATCCAAGCTACTCAGGAGTCTGAGATCTTAGAATCACAGATAAAATGGCAAGAAAAGCCCATGAGACTTTTACCTCTGATTAGAAAACAAAAAGGCAAAAGCAGAGCTATGGCTCAAATGGTAGATTACTACCTTTAAGCAAAAAAGCTCAGAGACAACACCCAGGCCCTAAGTTCAAGCTCCAGGACCAGTACCCAAAAAACAAACAAACAAAAAGGACTATTATCTTAACTCAATATAATTTTGCTTATAGCTCTCTCCTTCATTATAATCATTAAGTGATTTTTAGTACCTAGTTTTCTCCTTAAACCCCCAAAGTATCAATTTTCTCTATGCTGAGTTTCTAAAAAACAAAGTGCAGGGCTGGGAAGTTGGCTCAGTGGTAGAGTGCTTGCCTTGCATGCCTGAGGCCCTGGGTTCGATTCCTCAGCACCACATAAGCAGAAAGAAAAAAGCCGGAAGTGGTGCTGTGGCTCAAGTGGTAGAGCGCTAGCCTTGAGCAGAAGAGCTGAGGGACAGCGCCCAGGCCCAGAGTTCAGGCCCCACAACCGGACCCAAAAAAACCCAAAAAACAAAAAACAAATAAAGTGCATTACAATTTGGCCAATAATAGGAGCTAAAATTTATTGAGAGCATCACATGTACCACACCTGTGCCACCAGTGTTATATATGTTCTTATTTAATCTTCAAACACAAACTCAAAGAAAAATCAACTAAGTAAACCAGCAAGAAAGTGGCAGAACCTAAACTCAAATTCAAGTACAATAGTTCCTCTTAGCACAGGAGTACATTCCAAAACCCCAACAAATACCTAAACTGAAGATAGTGCCTAGACCCATTGTATATTTTTCTTAAACATGCATACCTCAGATAAAAGTTGAATTTACAAATTAGGCAAGTAAAGCATTAACAATAACAAGATATAATATAATATACTGTAATAAAAGTTACACAAATGTGCATGTGCTTTTTCTCTCTCAAAACATATTACCTTAGCGTACTCAGCCTTTGAGACCATGGCTGAACACAGATGTAGAAACCTGTGTGAAAACACAGAAAACAAAGCTGCCAGTTGGGGAGGACTGGACACCAGAGATACTTCTGGATAGTGTGTTGTTGCTAACTCAGAAGCATACATTCAAGTCATGGAGCACCAGAACTGACTGAAAGAATATCAAGGATCAAGCCTAAAGGAACCCAAGAATATACAATAGTGTTCTATAGGTCTTCTATATCTCATTTTCAGAAAAATATATAAATATGAGAGCAATTCCTGGTCCGTTAAAAAAATTCATGTCAACATCATTCTTTAGAAAGTGCAGAGTGACTCTTAACTTTTTTAGGAAACTTCTTCCTCAAGATTCACATGTAAACTTTTGCATTGTTACAGACAGGTCAGATACCTAGAGTTCATCTACTCTTTTAGAATTCCTATTTGATTGGGCTAACTCGAGTGCAGGCGAAAGTGCAATTGTTTCAAATATTAGCATAACTCTGGTCAGGTAAATAATTCTAATTTCAGTGCTTCTAAAGATCTTCCATAAAGAACAAAAGAAAAGGAGACTAGTTCAGCTGCCACCATTGATACACGTACCGTTTTCCTATGCAATTCTTGTCATTCAGGCCACCGACCTTGTTTATGGCAGACCAGGCTGTGAGGGCCACGTATGGCAGAGAGGCAGCTTGAGTATGGGTGAGGGATTTGGGCTTGAAAGAAACCTAGATTTGAAGAGGACAAACAAAAATGAGGGACTTGCAAATCTATTAACACAATTAAGCACTTCGTAGGAGTCGTTATCCTCAGACATAAATATAACAGACTTCCAAAGTTCAGTGTTTGTTGCACAATGTATTTCAAGATTATTTCTAAAGAATATTCTCCAAAGCTGGGTGCCAGTGGCTCACACCTATAATCATAGCTACTCAGAAGGCTGACAGCTGAGGATCACAGTTTAAAGCCAGACTGGGCAGAAAAGTCTGTGAGACTCTTATCTCCAATTAACCACCAGAAAACCAGAAGTGGCACTGTGGCTCAAAGTGTTAAGAGTGATGGCTTTGAGTGAAAAAACTCAGAGACAATGCCCAGACTCTGAGTTCAAGCCCCACAACTGACAAAAAAAAAATCTCCAAATAGCTCTTCACCTGCCTCACAGAGATGCTGTACTGTTTGTAGACTACATTATTAGTTACTGTACTGTTTATAAAAAGATTATATGTAATAATCCCATTAGACCAGACTATTCTCAGACAAAAATCTAGTTAAACTTTCAACCCTCATAAACACATTCCGATTTGTTTTTGCAATCAATTGTTTCCTTCACTCCCATTTTCTGGAAAGTAAACTTTCTAGGTCTTCTCCAATCTCAGTAACACCCTTTGACCTCTTCCAAGATCCCTTCTGCAACCAGTTTCCTCAATGCTAACCCTTTCTACTCAAACATAGATGCTCTACCACTTGAGTGTCCCCAGTCAGATATATTTGAGAGTAGTTTTTTCTTTGTTTCTGCTTTTGTTTTTGCAGTACTGAGGGATCCTCTACACTTGAGCCCAGGGCACCCTCTACACATGAACTACGCTCCCAGAGTTTTTGTTGCGATGTGGCTTAATTTTGCCTGAGCTTCTTCTCAACTCTTCATCCTCCTGCCTTTGCTTCCTGAATAGTTTGTTAATTATAGCCCTGCAACACCATGCTAGCCTTAGGCTCCTGTGTTTAAAGTGATTCAAAACTACTTGACACTTCCATGCCTAAATGTGACTAATCCATACTCTCTTGGGCACATTTGGTTTCACTGTTTATATGAAGCAGAGTAAGTAACACAGCGGTATTCTAGACCTCATATCATATCCCCTCTTCATTAGGCAAAGATAACTGCTCTGGTAGGCAGTGCTAGTGAGTCATACCAAATCCTTAGTCTTTCAAAAATTCATTTGTTTTAGCTCCCTCAAAACTTACCATAGAACACAAACCTGACCTGAAAACAAGCAATCATTTCAAAGATATGTCAGTTTGTTTTTAGATTTTTCTAATGGCATTTCAGCAAAGATGGTGAGTTACCTCATTCCCACTGACTACAACAAATTCTGAGAGGGTGCCTTGTTTCCAAGGAGGAACTGCAGCCCAGACCTGAAACACACAGACATACAACCTTCGTCAGAGACACGGAAATGTTATGACCAAAAGTAAGGGTGAAGGTGCTCCTGTTCTCTGTGAACGATATACAAAAAGAATTAGCACCACATGATAAAAACAAATTAGGAGTTTGCATTGATCAGGTAAAACTACACTGAAAGCAGAGGCCACTAACTACTAACTGACTGTGGCACTAACTACTCAAGAGTTCCAGTAAGATCCTGGTCTTTGAGATTTGAATCCTGGCTCAAGCACTGCTTAGCTCTGGAACTTTTTATAGCATGGCTCCTTCATCTGTGTACTGGGCCAAGTACCATCCATCTCACAGGAATTAGTTACTGTTCTCATGAACTCATTACAATCTCTTGTCACAAATGTTCAAAGTGACAAGTGACAGGAAACTATAACAAACCTTAGCTATTTTAAGATTATCTAATCTACAGGTAGAAATTGTCACTTAAAGACCCTTCCAACAAAAACAAAGTAGCTCCGATTTTAAAGTCTTAGTTGTTTTGTTTTGTTTTGCTTTGTTAGTGGTACTTGGGCTTGAACTCAGGGCCTTGAACTTGCAGAGACAGATGCTCTACCACTTGAGCCATGTCTCTAGTCATTTTTCACTTTTTTAGTTTTTTGGAGGTTTTTTTTGTGTTTTATATAAGAGCTGACTTAAAGACCACAATTCTGTGCCATTACACACACACACACACACACACACACACACACACACATATCACATCCACTTGTTGGTTTCAAGACTCACCCAGTCCTGTGATTCATAAGCATTCCATTTAGACAGATCAAGTTTTCTAATAGTAGTCAAGCTATTTTTAATTATTTGAAAAGCATAACAGCAAAGTCAAAGAGTACTGACCAAGGCTCAATACATTTACAGAAAAGAAGAAAAATGGTCAATGGTATAGACATACTTCCCAAAGAGGCAGAAGGATATTTGCACATTTAGAATGAGGGAATAAAAAATAAGAAATAAGGAATAAAAGGTTTAACACAGCCGGGCGCTAGTGGCTCATGCCTGTAATCCTAGCTACTCAGGAGGCTGAGATCTGAGGATCACAGTTCAAAGCCAGCCTGGGCAGGAAAAGCTGTGAAACTCTTATCTCCAATAAACCACCAGAAAACCAGAAGTGGCGCTGTGGCTCAAGTGGTAGAGCGCTAGGTATGAGCTGAAGACCTGAGGGACAGTGCTCAGCCCCAGAGTTTAAGCCCCATGACCAACAACAAAAAAAAAAGGTTTAACACACCTTATCTCCAGGCTTGAAGTACTTCACGTCCAGTCCACACTCCATCACCACACCAGAGACATCCCGACCCAGAGTCAGGGGAAATTCCTCTCCTCTGGTTCCTATGTGTAAAGGATCACGCTTCATATTCAAAGCTGTTGCTCCATAGCCACCTACAAACCACAATTTAGCCATTTACTCTGAAAGCAAGAGCAATATGATTTTTAAACAACTACAGGACACAGGCCAAGAACAATGTTAGCATCTTAAGATGTAGATTATAAATGGATTAACATTTTATAACTTTTTGACACCACACAGGAAAACATAAAAACAATGGGACATTTTATTTAAAGAAAATTACTTGGATAATCACAATCACTTATAAACTGAAGCCACCATTGCTTAAAATCTCTTTAAAACAGATTGTGAAATTGTCCAGAACTTTTAGTGATGTTGATCTGGTCAAGAAGCTCAGTAATATATTGTTTTCCTAGCATGCCTGAGGTCCTGGGTTCAATTTCCAGCACCATAAATAAATAAATACTAAGACCTTCTAGTATTGTGTGTGTATACACACACATATGTATATGCATATATATGTACATATACTTTGTCTCTAAAGATGGTTATTTACTAATTTATTAATTTGTGGACTTTTTTTGTCATCTAGCACAGGCTGTCCTTGAACTCAAGATCCTCTAGTCCGCATCTCTGTGTTTCTGATTATTGGCTGTACCACCAGGCCTGGCTCATTTATGAACTTTTCTCTGTGTATGTGCACGCACATATGCAATCCTGGGACTTGAATTCAGACCCTGGGTGCCAACACTGAACTTTTTGTTTTGCTCAAGGCTAGCACTCTACCACTTGAGCCACAGCACTACTTCCAGTTTTTTTTTTGTTAACTGGAACTGCTCCAGTTGACTCCAAACTGCCATCCCCAAATCTCAGCTGCCTGAGTAGCTAGAATTACAGGCATGAGCCACCAACACCCTGCTCGTTCATGAACATTTTAAATAACAAAAATATGTGGTGCCAAGTCTGGTAAAGAACACAAATGTTAAAATATTAATATTAATACTAAAAGTTAATGAATAAATAAGGCATGACTATAAAGTACTGGCACTGATTTGTAAGTTCTCATCTCCTAAAAGTCTTTCCAGAAAAATGACTTGAGATTCAGCACTGAGATTCCTGACTGGAAAAGAGCCACTGGGCTGCGTCGTTCTGATGCCATAAATCAGGTCAGCTGCTTGACTCTACATATCCTACATAAATGTCAGTTTCAAAAAGCTGAAAATAATTTCAATTTTTTTTGGTTCTCTATCAGCAATAATACAAAGTAGTTTATTATGTAACTTCAATATATAAGATGACTTTTCAAAGACTTAGAAGTATCTTTCTTCTGCTCAACTTGTTTCTGAGTGTCTTCTTTCAATGGTAGGCTCTCCAGAGTCATATACTTCTCTTTGCCCAGCAACATATGTCTGATGACTTTCCTACCCTTTAAGTTTCCCCTTGCCCCTTATTCACCCTGGGGGCAGTGTCACACTACACATTAAGGACAAAAAGCATCCAGCCAAGGGGCCTAGAAGGCCTGCCCAGTGAGGACACAAATATCCCAAAAGCCAAATGGTCAAGGAGGTCCTTGAAAGATGCCAAACACATTAGGTTTGCAAATCAGGTCAATAGCAGCTAAGGGGCTTAAAAAAAAACAGTCCAACAATATATAGACTTAGATAGGAATACCTGCTCTGATGAGGTGCTTGAGAGAAAATGGGAAGACTGTGTGAAGATTCAACTCTCTCAAACAGATCTGTTAAAAGGGAAACAAAAATAAAGCAGTAGCTGGGCAGGACAGGGCAAGAAGGGGGACAGGATGGAGGGAGAGTTTTTCAGTGATTTTCCCTCCTCTCAGAGGGAGAAATGATAGCAATTTTGTGTGTGACGTGAATAATCCAGGAGAAAAGAAGAAATTTAAAGAGGTAGAAGAGAATTGGTAAAATGATAGCCCAGGGTAGGAGAGAGGGGTTGGGATCAAGAACACAGGCAGAAGGCTGGCCCTAGATGGATGGCAGCAATGACAGTCCAGCGGCAAAAGGCAAAGTAAATACAGAGAGAGCTGCTGACAGGTGGATTAGCTTGCAAAAGTTGTTTTTCTAATGAAAAATCAAGGCACATTGGAGAAAGTGTTTGAAAGCTGAGACAGTCCCAGAAAAATCTAAGCTGAGAAATCATTATGCCAGCATGACACAACTACCATCTGGAGAGTTCAGACTGTATCTATCAGAGGGAGTGGAGGGTGGGAGTTGTGGTGTGGTGTAGGGAAGAGGGGAGAAACTTTACATGTGAGATTCATAAAGATTACAAATTCACTTTTCCTGTCTCACATTCCTTTCATTGCTAAGAGAAACAATTACTCACTGAAACTATGTTATATGGTTTGAGCAACAGTAGTGGGCATTAAGCTATATCAAAGTTCGGCTGTTTCAGAGCTGCAAAAAGGTTTCAGTTCTCTTTAGGGTTCTGAGCCAGGAAAGCTAGGATGTTTATTAACTATTCTTTGTAACCGTAATATACTAATGCATCAACTGTAGCCATGACACACTGGTACTATCCAAACTGGCCCCATATCCAGAAGGCAGCTAGCCGGTAGCTGCTGCTTGGTGAGAATGAATAGGGCTCCTAAGAGTTTCTTCTCATTGGCAGAGGTTTCACTTGTTCAGAGTTGGGTTGATTTGGAAAAATAAAAATAAAAATCAATAAATCTGTCAGCAGCTTCAAAGACTTTATTTCCACTAAAGAAACTAAGTTTTGTTGATGTTATGCTGTATTTTTTATTTTCCTCATTTTTCTTGTCCTTTCTAACAGTTATTATTTTAATCCAACAGTAGCAATCTTTAGAAAACAGCCAGCCATCACCTTTCAAAATAAAGTACACACACTCTGTGCTTTCTTGTCAAGAGAAGTAATTGCTTCTGAGAGTTTTTACAATCTTTTACTAATTATTTTATTTCCCCAAGCTACCATCTGCAAAAACAATAACACTTTCTTGAAAAGAATCCATGGACAGTAGGATAACTTGCAAATAGTACTCCCAGACAAGTCACAAAACACCAAACTATCTCAAGAATACTCAATAAAAGTAAAATGTATGCTGAATAACAACCAAGGAAGTCCAAATGCACCTCTTCTGAGATAAAAACATTAACACAACACACATCGTGTAAATGCATCCTGTAAAACAAAAGTGCCTTCAAGCCCACTGTAAAAAGAATACAAAATAAAAAATAGCAATGATTACTTCAAAACAAAACTACAGTTGGAAATGCAGCTTCATGGTAGTTTGCTTGGCATGCTCAAGGCCCTGGGTTCAATCCTCAACAACACAAAAGAAAAAATAGACTTCATGAGACAAAAATGAGTATTTCAATTTTCATTCTTGTTTATTAGAGATAAGATTCAAACTTTCCTGCCCAGGCTGGTTTCAAACCACGATCCTCAGATCTCAACCTCCTGAGCAGCTAGGATTACAGGAATAAGCCACACTTGCATATGGCCTCAATTCACTCTGTGTGTGTGTGTGTGTGTGTGTGTGTTTATTCACTCTGTGTGTGTGTGTTTATTCACTCTGTGTGTGTGTGTGTAGCTAGGATTACAGGAGTAAGCCACACTTGCATATGGCCTCAATTCAGTGTGTGTGTGTGGTGGGCCTTGAACTCTGGGCCTGAGAGGAGTAAGCCACACTTGTATATGGCCTCAATTCAGTGTGTGTGTGTGTGTGTGTGTGTGTATGTCCTCAATTCAGTGTGTGTGTGTGTGTGTGTGTGTGTGTGTACGGCCTCAATTCAGTGTGTGTGTGTGTGTGTGTGTGTGTGTGTGCGCGCGCGCCTTGAACTCTGGGCCTGGGTGCTGTCCCTGAGCTCTTCAGCTCAAGGCAAGAACTCTACCACTTAAGCACAGTGCCACTTTGGTTTTCTGGTGGTTAATTGGAGATAAGAGTCTCATGGACTATCCTGCTCAGGCTGGCTTTGAACACTGATCCTCAGATCTCAGTAGTTAGGATTACAGGCATGAGCCATGGTTGCCCAGCTTTCAATTTACTCTTTTTTTTTTGGGGGGGGGGTCCAGTCGTGGGGCCTGAACTCTGGACCTGGGTGCTGTCCCTCAGCTCTTCAGCTCAAGGATAGCACTCTACAACTTGAGTCACAGCGCCACTTCCAGCTTTTTTTTTCTGCTTATGTGGTGCTGAGGAATCGAACCCAGGGCCTCATGCATGCAAGGGAAGAGCTCTACTCCTGAGCCACCTTCCCAGCCCTCAATTCACTTTTCATAGAGCCTTCTAACCACAAACATTTTAAGACTCCAAAGTCTTCCTCTAAACCTCTTCCCCAAAATACATAAATGTGCAATATAATTATTCTCAGATTGTCTAGTCCAGTGCTATCCAATAGAAATATCACAAGCTATAATACATACTTTTAACACTGAATTAATTTGTTTTGGGATTATTTCACTCAAAATAGCCACAACACTGTCATGTAATCAATATTTAATTTTTGTATTTTAAGATGAGGATCACCACGTAGCCCAAGTGGCCTGAAATTTTAAATTCTCTGGCCTCTACCTCCCAAATGCTGGTATTATAGCCATGTAACAACTTTTGAGGGGGTGGGGAAGGGATGTTGCTTTTTTTAAGTGCTAGGGATGTAGCCTACCATCTTCTGCAAGGTAGGCAAGTCCTATACAACCGAGCTATACCTCCCAACAAATTATAGCCAACTTCATGGCAGTGAATGTGCATTTCTCTAAACCAGAACTTCGAGTTTGTTATGCCCTAGTCTTTTCAAGGAGTCCAAGAAGTTCTTTCCTTCTCAAAAATCTATCTTTGGGCAACAGATTGAATACAGAAGTACTTATGAAAATAAGTAGACAGCAAAGAGATATGTAAAGCTGTAAATAAAAGTGCTACCCTTTCATTAAATTTTCTCATTTTACAAAATAGTTTTTTCACTATAACTTTTTTTTTTTAATGCTACTGACATTTGAACGGCTTTGTGCTTGCTAGGCTGATGCTCTACTGCTTAAGCCAAGACTGTCCATTTTTTTGCTACAGTTACTGTTGAGATAAGTATGGTATTTCAGCCCCAGCCAGTCTAGCCCACGATCTTCTAATTTATACCTTCTGACGTGGCTGGGATGACAGGCACTTGCCATCACACCCAGTTTTTCTGTTGAGATGGGATCTTGCAATTTTTTTTTAACCTGAATTAGCCTATAACTGTGATCCTTCCAATCTCAGCCTCCTGAGAACCTGGGATTTACAGGGATAAGCCACCACCAGTACCTAGCTTCATTATAACCTCTTTGATAGTAAAACTCAGGCTCTATCAATTACCTGTTTCAGTACATCACATATGTTCTCGTCTCTCAATCATTATGCATTTTTTGCACAGTCATTTTATATTTTTTCTCCTGATTTAATTTTAATCAGTTATGATAAAACAAAGAAATAGTTTAACATTTTAGTTTTGCTTTCTAATAATATAACTATAGCTCACCTAAATTCTAGCCATTTTTAAGTGCAAAGAGGTCTTGAAGCCAAAAGATAGGAAGAAGATAGGAAAAAAGGAAAGAAGCAAAGAAGGAAGGAAGGAAGGAAGGAAAAAGGGAGAAAAGGAAGGAAAGAAGGAAGGAAAGAAAGGAGGGAGAGAGGGATGGAGGAAGAAAAGAGAAGGAAAGAAGAGAAAAGAAAATGATTGTCACTGTATTACATCACTTCAGGTGGGGGGAAATGTTGAAGTCAAACACATCTCTATAAAGCCCATGAACTGTTTCTTTCTATCATTAATCTTTTGATTATATAATTGGATACATACATGGAAAAACAAATTCATCATACATAGATGAATTCTCATCATATATGAGAATTGTCATTGAGGTACAAATAGCCCTTAAAAACAGTGACCCATGCTTAAATGAAACTACAGACAGCAGCTTATAACACAGAGGCTAACTGCCCTGTGATTAACACTGACCTTAATCACCCCAAAAGAGGTTTTTCAATTTCTTCAGGAGACATAGATGAGTTCCCATCAGCAAGACTAACAGCATTTTTGTCATTTTCCCCCAAAGTTAAAGTATTTCACCAATACAAATCAATCTTTTCTGCACTATAATAATAATCCTTGTATATATTTAAGGAATATAGAGCTCTTCAAGCTTTTGTCAGTGCCCACCCATCAGATATTTTTGCAACCTAGAAAGGAACAAAAGAGGAAAAGTTGTTTTGTTTGTTGTTTTTGTGTGTGTTTTGTTTTGTATTTTGGGGGGTGTCTGTTGTGGGGCTTGACCTCAGGGCCTGGGTGATGTCCCTGAGGCATTTTGTGCCCAAGGCTAGTGCTCTACCACTTGAGCCACAGCACCACTTCCTGTTTTTGAGTCGTTAATTGGAGACAAGGGTCTCATGGACACTTTTCTGCCCAGGCTGGCTTCAAACTGTGATCCTCAGATTTCAGCCTCCTGAATGCTGAAATAAGTCATACACTTCTACGGGAAATAGAAAGGTATATTTTACCCGCTTGAACAAAAAAAAAAAAGATGAACTAGAAGAAAATGTGCTCATATTCTATTGAGAAGAAGTGTTGTTGCTTTGCTCATTGGATCAATAAAAGAAATTGTGTGAGCTCTACTAGATCAACTGGTAGGCAGGCACTGAACTCAGGCTCAATCCTCCAGTAAGCAATAGCAGAGCAAGGAAAATAGGTACTATAAAAATGCAAATTAAATCTGAGGATCAAAGCCAGCCCAGGCAGGAAAGTCTGTTAGACTCTTACCTCCAATAAACCACTAGAAAACCAGAAGTGGGCTGTGGCTCAAGCTGTAGAGCACTCGTGTTGAGCTGAAGAGTTCAAGCCCCAGGACCAACAAAAAAACAAAAATGCAAATTCAGAACTGATGCAGAAACAACAAAACCTCTCAAACCTGTGATGGATCTAAGATTGCCATGAAAAGCTTAGAGTAGTACATCAGCAATAGACTAGCAGACACAGTAGACTTCTCCCATTCCCAATTTACTTTTTGAAGAAACATGGGCAAATAATCAAATTTACATTTTGTAAAAGATTAAAGTATATTCAGGCCATTCAGATTTCAAATTTTTCAGAAATATTTAGTGGTATAAAAATCCTAAATGAGCCGGGCGCTGGTGGCTCACGTCTGTAATCCTAGCTACTCAGGAGGCTGAGATCTGAGGATCGCGGTTCAAAGCCAGCCCGGGCAGGAGAGACCATGAGACTCCAATCTCCAATAAACCACCAGAAAACCGGAAGTGGCGCTGTAGCTCAAGTGGTAGAGCACTCGCCTTGAGTTGAAGAGCTGAAGGACAGCTCCCAGGCCCAGAGTTCAAGCCCCACAACCGACAAAAAAAAAAAAAATCCTAAATGATTCCTTCCTGTCAGTAAAAGTATAGGCAAATAGAAAGTGACACACAAACACACACACACACACACACATATATATATATATATATATATGCAGTCAAAGTGTAGTCAAATAAAGTAATATATATGTGTACATATATATGTACACACACACGCACGCACACACACACACACACACACATATGCCTAGCCAAATGTGGTAATACACATCTGTAATCCCAGCACTAAAGCAGGATGATTTGAGCAGGAAGCCAGATTGGGCTACAAAGGGAGGCTCTGTCTCAAAACAAAACAAACAAAACAGCTGGGCGTTGAAGGCTCTGGCCAGTAATCCACTCAGGAGGCTGAGATCTGAGGATCGTGGTTAAAAGCCAGCCGAGGCAGAAAACACCAGGAGACTCTTATCTCCAATAAACCACTCAGAACCGGAAGTGGCGCCGAGGCTCAAGTGGTAGGTAGTGCGCTAGCCTTGAGGTGAAGAGCACAGGGCCAGCGCCCAGGCCCAGAGTTCAAGCCCCACGACCGACCAAAAGAAAAAAAGAAAAGAAAAAAGAACAAAATAACGGCATGCCTAGCAAAATTCTTACTTTAAAAACAAGGCAACCAACCAAAACCATCTCGGAAAACTTACTTCTCATATTAACATCTATAGGATTTACACTGGCAGCATGGACCTTGATAATAACTTCATTTGGATAGTTGATGACAGGTAGCATCATATTCTCAGTGAATCGAAGGACTTCATTCTTCCCATATTTATCTATCACCCAAGCGGGCATGACACTGTTCCTTGGAGAGGTAGTACTAATCCTCCTAATCAAAGACTTGGGTACAGCTTTGCTTCTCCAGAAACAGGCCGCGACACCAGCATTTCTTCTAAGGAGGCAAGTCTTCAAAACTTCCATGGTAAACAGTGGTGGCACTGGGTTCTCCAATAAAATGCACTCAAATGTTCACCCCTAAATTAGGGCCTTCTTCCAAACACCCTAGACCGTGTTCAACACTGAGCATTCACTCAAACATGAAGTAACCAGATGGGACAACTAAAAAAAGAACGTGCAATTACTATTCCGCACTTGGCATGAGAAATGCGCCGATTCACGTTCCCCCAGGATTCCGTCCGTTCCCCTCCCTCCCTGACATACCCCCCTCCCCTAAAAAGAAAGAAAGAAAGAAACGTCCTGCTCCGGGTCTGGTCCGTGGTCCCACGGCGGGAGCAGTGCGGACCACCCCGAAGCAAAGCAGAAGCAGAGGCTTCCCCGCTCCCGCTGCGACCCCCGGCCGCTGTCTCCTTGCCTGTCTCCTCTCCAGCGCCGCCGGCGAAAGCTCCGGGCGCGAACCAATCGTGTGCTGGGATCATTTCCTCGAGCTGTAAATTGACCAATCCGAAGCCTCCGTGTTGGAGAGCTCCGTGACGATCCAAGATGGCTGCGCCCATGTAATACCGGCGGCTGCTCCTGACCTCTTTTTTTTTCCCTCCGGTCACCTGGCCTAAGTGTGGACCGGCTGAATACGGGGACTATGCTGGGCTGGACCCTCCGAGAGGTGAGTGAAATTAGCCTGGTGGGATCCCCTGGAAGAAGGGAAGGTTCGCGGACCCGTCCCGGGGCCTGAGAACGCCTGTTGGGCCCATTGGCCGGATTGGGTTGGGGATTCGCACATCAGTTCTGAGACTGTAGCCCCCATTCCTCAGGCAGGAGATCTGTGCACCGCGGAGCTGTGGGGGGAAGCGCAGGTCCACCAGCTTCTCGAAATTAATCGTTTGTGTAGCCTTGGGCCGAGATCGGGCTTGATCAGCTGGTCCAATTCCTCTCCTGTGCCAGGTCGTACGGTTCTCACTCATGGGCTTGGCGAACCCGTACCATACAACATTAGAACCAGTAGTTGATGGTTGCGGGGGCCGGGGGGAGTCTTGTATTAGGGTCTTGACCAACAAGAAAGTCATTCTTAAGCTTCAGGTGCCACCAAGATAACCTGATTCCCAACCACTGCCTCCATTACCTGGCCACATTCTCCAGGGCCTTCTGAACATTCCAAATGCCTCATACTCACACTCTAACCAAGATTCAAGTCATCCTTGTAACGGTATGAAAACAAACACCCTTCAACTTCCCTTCCTGGATTCTTAAAAAAATCCTTTAAATAGCATAACTGTTATCCCCTTTTACTCTTCAATTGTCCAGCTAGGATATCTAATAAATCACCAGGCTCTCCTATCTTGTAAATGTGACCACAGTGAGTTTTTTTTTCTCACTTTATTTCTGCTGTTACGGCTTTAATTGGGTTCACCTTGCTTTCTGGCCCAGATTTTAAAGTCTGCAGGCACTGAAATTAGAGTCACCTGGGGCTTTTTTGTAAGCTACAAGTCTCTTTCACTGTAGACATAAACAGATCTGTATGGTAACACCCACACTGTTTTAACCTGGTTCTTTGTTGAAGGACATATCCTGCCTTCCATCTTCTCTGTATCTCCACTTAGGAAGTCTCTCTTCTTTCAGCTGATAGTGTTTTTAAAAGCTATAAATGATAAAGTGACCTTTAAATATACAGGTTTTAAATATTAAATGTTTTTTTTTGCTATAAAATACTGCTTTACTACCCTAGTTTGGCAAAGAGTCCTCTTTTTTTTCTTTTTCCTTTTTTTTTTTTGCAGTGGTGGGGCTTGAACTCTGCCTCGGGACTAACCGCTGAGCTCTTCAGCTCCAGGCAAGTGCTCTACCACTTGAGCTACAGTACCACTTCTGATTTTCTGGTGGTTAATTGGAGATAAGAGTCTCATGGACTTTCCTCCCCCAGCCGGCTTTGAATCACGATTCTCAGATCTCAGCCTTCCAAGTAGCTAGGATTACAGGCATGAGCCAGCAGCACCCAGCTAGAGTATTATTTTTGAGGAATCAAATTTGTTTTATAAAATTCGAGTGTCTCAATTGATAAGACTCTCTGCTTAGAAGGTGTCCCTGGGAGTGTAAACTTGTTCAACCACTTTGGAAAGCAGTATGGAGGACTACACATAGAGCAGCCCCACTTTTAGGCATTTTTCCCAAATGATCACAAACAAGGCCATACTAAAACTACCAGCACAACTATGCTTATTGCAGCATTATTCACATAGCTAAGATATGGAACCAACCCAGATGCCTCTCAGTAGATAAATGGATCAAGAAAATGTGGTATATATGAAATTCTATGTCTACATCAGAAAGAATGACACCGCTCCATTTGTTAGGAAATGGAAAAGCTTGGAAAAAAATATATTAAGTGAGGTAAACTAGACCCAAAGAAACATAGGCCCTATGGTTTCCCTTATTTGCAATAACTAGTATATGTCTAGGATAATCTTACCAGACAAGCAGAAGGTCAGAGTACATATTAGCATATAAGATGATGCTAAGTGAAATGAACCCCAAGATAGGGATACAAGAGGTTTTATCTTTGTCGCTGTTGTTTTTAATGTACTGTGAGATTTTTTTTTATTCTTTTGTGTGTTCCTCCTCCATGGTATAACCCCTGTTTTCACTGTACTTGATTCCGGTGCCCTGCATCTTGTATATGCATTTTTTCTAATTTGGGGAGGGGAAGGGAAATAACAAAATGCTGAAACAAGGATACAGGTTGACCCATTGTAACAGTGAGATGTACAAGACACTATATTGAAAACACGCTTTACAACTGGGGGGGGTGCGCAGAGGGAGGAGGTGGGAAGGGAAGGGATAGTAGGGGAAAAAAAAAAGAGGAGGTAACAATGCTTGATAGGAAATGTACTCATTACCTTACTCATGTAACTGTAATCCCTCTGTACAGTATCTTTACAATAGTGTGTGTGTGTGTGTGTGTGTATAGAAAGTGTGAGGCCCTGAGTTTCAAACCTAGTTCTGGGTAATAAACTTAATAAGAAAAAAAAAATCCCAAAACCTATTTGAAATACAACCTATAAAAATCTGGTGTTTTAGCTAGGAGTTGGTGGTGGTTCATGCCTGCAATCCTAGCTACTGAGGAGGGAAAACCATGTGAAGTTGTTGACCCAAAGGAAGACCAAGGGGTTGCCTTACTTTCACTTCCTTACCCCCAAAAGTTGCTTCTGTCCACTCTGTTTTTCTAGGTCATTGTTCTGATGCCTCCCATTCTACCTATTAGAGATTAATTCAGTATATGTTCTCTCTTAAATGTGTACCACCAATGCCTAGGATGATTGAACGATTTTTCTCATTGGAAATTATTGCACCTTGATCAAATTTCTTGTGTATAGTTGGGCACCAGTGGCTCATGCCTGTAATCCTAGCTACTCAGGAGGCTGAGATCTGAGGATCGCAGTTCAGAGCCAGCCCAGGCAGGAAAGTCTGTGAAACTCTTATCTCTTATTAACCTCCAGAAAACCGGAAGTGGCTCTGTAGCTCAAGTGGTAGAACACTCACCTTGAGCTGAAGAGCTCAGGGACAGTGCCCAAGCTCAGAGTTTAAACCCCATGACCTACAAAAAAAATTCTTGTGTGTGCGTGTATACACATTCACATGCTAGTTCTAGGGCTTGAACTCAGGGCCTCGCCACTGTCCCAGAGCTTTTTTTTGCTCAAGAGACAATACTTGAGCCACAGCTCTACTTCTGGCTTTTGATGGTTTACTGGAGATAAAAGAGTCTCAAGGGCTTTCTTGCCCAGGCTGGCTTCTGACCATGATCCTCAGATCTCAACCTCCTCAGCAGCTTGGATTACAGGCATCGACCACTGTAAGTTGAGACAATAATTGAAGAAAGAAAGAAGGGGGTAAGAGAGGGGAGCTGGAAACTGGATATCTGAAGCTACTTAGGGACTATAAATGGAAGTCTAGGACAACAGAAGAGCACAGGGAAGAATCACTGAAAGGAGGTAGGGTGATAAATAGGAGGTAAAACTCTACATGTAAAATTTACTCAGGTACATTCAGAAAGTTGGAACCATTTCTAACTTTTTGCTTACCTTTCTCAGTGTTTCTTGGAGTTAGACATTAATTATAACTTTTAATAATAGTCTTCTTGAAGATCTAAACTAAAAATAATTTGTTCTGAAGTGAAATACTGTTTAGTTATTCAGCTAACATTCATTGAGCACCTCTGTGTTCCAAACACTAGGGATTAGCATTGAAGACAGATTTCTTATCCTTGTGCAACATACTATTTTTTTTTTGTAGGAAAGCAAGAACTGATATTTTTTAAATGAAGGATACAATTTCAAGTAATATAAATATTCTGGAGAAAAATAATACTAGTTGTGGAAGCTAGATGGTTTATAGAAAGTGGCCTATCTAATCAGGAACATTTCTCTAATTGAGTAGATGGTACTTGAGATGTATAAGGATATGAAGGGAAGATGTGGGAGAATTACGCCCAGGTATAATGAACAATAATGTATACAAAGACTAAGAAGAGCAAGCTTCACGTATTAAAGGAATGTCTGAAGGCCAGAATACCTGGAGAGAAGTAAATGAGGTTTGGGGAAGAGAGGGACAGCAAAAGCCAAATCATAGCTTTTGAAGCTGACCACAGTACAGAATGCAGATTTTATTTAAAGTGTACTGGGAAACCTCGTAAAAATTTTGAATTTGTGGACAAGTTCTGATTTAACTTTTTTTTTTTTTTTTTTGCTGGTCGTAGGGCCTGAACTCTGTGCCTGGGCACTGTCCCTCGGCTCTTCAGCTCAAGACTAGTGCTCTACCACTTGAGCCACAGCGCCACTTCTGGTTTTTTCTGCTTATGTGGTGCTGAGGAATTGAACTCAGGGCTTCCAGCATGCAAGGCAAGCACTCTACCACTGAGCTACCTTCCCAGCCCTTATTTAACATTTAAAAGCTTTTTTTGTTTGTTTGTTTTTTGGGGTCCAGTCATGGGGCCTGAACTCTGGGCCTGGGCGCTGTTCCTTAGCTCTTCAGCTCAAGGCTAGCGCTCTACCATTTGAGCTATAGCGCCACTTTCAGCTTTTTTCTTTTTGCTTATGTGGTGCTGAGGAATCGAACCCAGGGCCTCAGGCATGCAAGGCAAATGCTCTATCACTGAGCCACCTTCTCAGCCCCTTAAAAGCTTTTTTAATTGGCTCTTGATCACAAGCACTGTGATTTATAGGAAAGAAACTGGAAAGAAGGAAGAAGTGTTAGAAGGCTGTTGATTTTTTTTTTTTTTTAATGATGGCAAATTAGAGATGGTAGAAGAAATGTAAAGGGGAACTTTTTGTGGGGGATGGAAGGCAGAAATGGTACTGAAGTTTGAACTCAGGGCCTGACACTTGCTAGACAGGTACACTGCCTACCACTTGAGCTATGCCCTTAACCTGGGGATTTTTTTTTTTTAATTGTAAAGATACTATACAGTTACATGAGTAAGGTAATGAGTACACTTCCTATTGAGCATTGTTACCCCCTCCATTGTTTTGGGGATTGTTTTTTAAGTGAAGACTTGCTGATTGGCTGTTGAGGTTGAAGGACAGACAAGAATCAAGGACATTTAAGTTTTTGTCCTGGGGAATGGTTACATTTATCAAGATTGGAGAGATATGAAAATTATAAAGGAACATGTTTGGAAGGGAAGGTGGAGGTTAAGAGCTCTGTTTTAGAGATGTTAATGTTGACATGCCTCCTAGATATCTAAGTGAAGATGTTAAATAAGCAGGTGGAAATGAGTTTAGAGCTCAGGAAATGGCCATAGGTGGGAATATAAATTGGTGAGAGTACAGAAGATAGTTAGAGCCACATGGCCAGATGAGATCACCTTGGGAGGGTGAGTGTAAAAGTAAAAGGCCTAAATTTTTCCAACCTTTAGTGGTCAACAATAGGAAATAAATCCAGCAAAATAAACCTTGAAATGGCCAGAGGGGCAAGAGAAAAACCAAGATGTAATGATGTTTAGACCCAAGTGAAGTGTGCCAAAGCAGTCACATCTTTGTGCTTCTGAGATGATGTACTGGAAAGTGAGGGCAGGCTGTTGAATACTAGTTTTAGGAATGTGCAATCTTGAAACAATGAACACAAAACATGATGGTGTGTATCAAAGAGCAAATAAGCACTCATCAGCTTGAAGGGCATACTCAGCTTGAATGGCTCACCAATACCTTTTTCAAGACAATTCTTTTTGAGAGACAGTTCTTTGTCTAAGTAAACCTCAGATATTACCTGCAAAATTAATTTTTAAAAATGTTCTGCTTTTTGTAATCCTAGATACTCAGGAAGCTGAGATTTATAAATCAAGGTTCAAAGCCATGAGACTCTCATCTCTTAATTATCTTTTATGGCTTTTGGTAAAAAGCCTTGGTTCAAGTGGTAGAGCTTGAACAAAAAAGCTTAGGGACAGTGCCCAGAGTCCAAGCCCCAGGTCTGGCACACACACACACACACACACACACACACAAAAGTACTGCTTGTTAAATAGATAGCATAGTGTCTTGCACACAGATGTGTTCTTGATTAGTGATTCTAATCATGAATGTTTGGAAATATAATCAAGCCTTGCTTGAATCCCAGCTCTTTTTTAGCTATGTGACCTCAAACAGGAGCTAAATACACTATCAGTAAAATGCAGTTAATAGCATCAGCTCAGGCTGGGAAGGTGACTCAGTGGTAGAGTGCTTGCCTTGCATGCATGAAGTCCTGGGTTCAATTCCTCAGTACCACATAAGCAGAAAAAGCCAGAAGTGGCGCTGAGGCTTAAGTGGTAGAGTGCTAGCAGTGAGCTGTAGAGCTGAGGGACAGCATCCAGGCCTAGAGTTCAGCCTCCCTAACTGGCCAAAAAAAAGCATCAGCTCCTCAGTGTGGAAGTAAACATTCAAAGAAATATAAAACATCTTGAGAAAATGTCTATAAGAATTAGCTATTGGGGCTGGGACGGTGCCTCAGTGGTAGAGCGCTTGCCTTGCATGCATGAAGCCCTGAGTTCGATTCCTCAACACCACATAAGCAAAAAGAAAAAAGCCAGAAGTGGCACTGTGGCTCAAGTGGTAGAGTGCTAGTCTTGAGCTGAAGAGCTGAGGGACAGTGCCCAGGCCCAGAGTTCAGGCCCCAAAACCGGACACCCCCCAAAAAAAAGAACTAGCTATTATTAATACCAATTTTTTAACAAGGACAAAATTCCCAAATTATTTGTATTTACAATTCTCCCTTCCCCTACTTTCTAAAATTAGTTCCATCATTTTCCTTTCTTTTAAAGCATATATATCAAAAATAAATAAACCTTTGTGGCTTAGAAACACCACAATCTTTTCATTAACACTTGTGGATGGAGTAGGCCTCTGCTTGGAGCCTCACAGGCTAAAATCAAAGTGTTAGACTTGGTGTCATCTGGAATTTTGGGTGTCTTCTGAGATTGTGGGATTGAGACCCCTCCCCCACCCACCTGTCTGTGTGAGTAGGAAAGTAATGAGTTGAGGGGACTGGAGATGTAGGTGACAGAATATTTAAGATAATGTAGAGATATTTAAGAGATTGTAGGAAGTGGTTAGCTAATGTTGTACTTTAGGCTAGAACCAGGCAGGCTTGTAACTGAGAAGTAGTTAAAGAACAGTTTGTGCTAGGTGTGGGTGCCTCACACCTGTAATCCTAGCTGCTCAGGTGGCTGAGATCTGAGGATCACCGTTCAAAGCCAGCCCTGGCACAAAATCCGTGAGACTCTTATCTCCAATTAACCACCAGAAAACTGGAAGTGGTACTGTGGCTCAAGTGATAGAGCACTAGCCTTGAGCTGAAGAGCTGAGGGACAGCGCCCTGGGGTGGGGGGGGGGTGGGGGGGGGGGGGGGGGGGGGAGAACAGTTTGTGTGAATTGAGAGACTGGTTGTCACTATACATTGACTTGAAGACAATAGGAACAAAAAAGAAAGTGAATGCAAGGGTGTGACTGGATTAACATGCAAAAGAGGGGAACACCATAATTCCAAAGATTGTGCTTGAGATTGGCTGGGCTTTTTAAAAGAAGAGAGAAGAAAAAGGTGTGGAAGAACCAGGATGCCTGCCTGCACACAAGGTGTGGAAGAACCAGGATGCCTGCCTGCACACCCTCTGCCCTACTGGACTGTGGGCTGTACTAGGTAGGAACAAAATGGGGAACAGTGGTCTCTAGGGAAAGCTCAATTTCTAGTAGACATGTTCCAGAAGAGAGAATTTTTAAAATGAGAATTAAAAAAATTAACTTTGTTTTTTATTGAAATGTGACACCTGCAGTTTTGTCCCAGGAGAGCTATCCAATTTACATTTCTTATCCTTATGCTTGGTTCACTCTAATTAGCATCTTTGTTTCACTTCTGTTTTCCAATTCCCCTACTGATTTTCTCAATGCTAGAATTCCTAAAGTTGACCCTAATGAAGATCAGCACCATTGTATGCGAGTGCTCCTATACAATCTCTTTCTTGAGCATCTAACATATACCTTAGCTCTTAGTTTCATACCAGTTGACAAGTCATGACCGAGGAAGAAGAGAGGTGGCAGGCATAGTTTCCTTGTTACTACAGCCTTGCCATGTGATAGGCTTATAGCTACTTCTCTGTGTCTGGGGTTGAGTGTTTGCTAATAATAACTCCTCCACTAAGCCGCCACTGTCTTCTGTCTTTGCACTCTCCATTCAGAACATTAAAACACACAGCTATCTTTTCTTTCTAGCTCATTTCTTCTGAAGACTTTGTATTTCATGCAAGCAAGTCAATAGAAATATCACTGTTACTGAGTTAGGTCCTTACATCTCTGAATTGCTCCTGCAGCCTTCCTTTGCTAGTCCTTGTCCACCTCTTATCCATGAGCATTAGGGATTCTCCCAATTGCCTCTTCCCCTGCTTTTCTCATTAACCTTAAACCTGAAAATGACATGTCCTTAATGATATGTTCAGTTGTAAAATCCTATTACTTGATACCTAAAATATGTGTTTGTTTTGGGGTAAAATGAGTTGACAAGATATGTAATGCAACATGTCTACCTCTTGGCA
The DNA here is from genome assembly GCF_000151885.1 of Dipodomys ordii. Classification (NCBI taxonomy): domain Eukaryota; kingdom Metazoa; phylum Chordata; class Mammalia; order Rodentia; family Heteromyidae; genus Dipodomys; species Dipodomys ordii. The sequence goes on along the minus strand of NW_012267278.1, from coordinate 3,450,298 downwards.
AATACTACTACTACTACTAACAATTACTACTAATAGTAATAGTAATACTTTCCCTACTCTCCCTGTCTCCCTCTGTCTGTGAACTCTTGTCTCATGAGATAATCCCACTCCTGAAGGTGTGGGGGGGGGGCAGTGCCTGTGTGCGCTGGTACTAGGGCTTGAACTCAGGGCTGGGCCCTTAGTTTTTCATTCAAGGCTAGTGTTATACCACTAAGTCATACCTCTACTTCTCTACTTCTAGCTTCTTGCTGGTTAAGTAGAGATGAGAGTCTCATAAATTTATCTTCTCAGACTGGCTTTATACCATGATCCCTCGGATCCCAGACTCTAGCTAGGATTACAGGCATGAATCACCAGTGCCCAGCTCCAACTCTTTTTTCATATGGTTGCCAAAGCTTTAGTATCATCTTTGTCTTCTTGTTATGTATTCCTTTTCTAATTCATCAGTTCATATTATTAGCTCCTACAGGAAATACTAGATAATCATCACTTCATTTCAGGCCTTCCTTTCTATTATTTTGCAAATTCTGGTCATTTCTTTTGCAGTTTTTACACTTTTTCTCATCAGCCTTCCTAGAACACAAAAAACAGAATTCCTGAAAAGTTTGGGGGGGTCTGGTTGTGGGGCCTGGACTCTGGGCCTGGGTGCTGTCCCTCAGCTCTTCAGCTCAAGGCTAGCGCTCTACCACTTGAACCACAGCGCCACTTCCAGCTTTTTCCTTTTTGCTTATGTGGTGCTGAAGAATCGAACCCAGGGCCTCATGCATGCAAGGCAAGCGCTCTACCACTGAGCCACCTTCCCAGCCCTCCTGAAAAGTTTTCAATTGCTCTTGAACCTATATCTTACAAGCTTTACTCTCAATTATAATGTCTCTTTCTCACATTCCACAACAGGTATAAACACTTTTTTTCATTTAAGGTATTTTTTCATTTGTTTCTTTTTTACTGACACCTAGGTTTGTACTCATAGCCTTGAGTTCTCGCTCTACTTTCTTGTTCACAGCTGACAGTCTACTATTGGAGCCACACCTCCATCCCAACATTTTGCTGGTTAATTGGAGATAGAGTCTCAGAGGTGTTTCTGCCTAGGCTGGATTCAAACTGTGATCTTCCAGATCTCAGTTTACTGAGTAGCTAGGATCATGGGCATAAGCCACCAGTTCCTGGCTAGATATAATGATCTTATTCAGCATCATAAAGTCCTGTAGTGCCTGTTCAGTTCACTTCTCTTTTCTTATTCTGGACTGTTTGCTGTGCAATAAGCTGCTCCTTATACAAAGCCGTCCCCAACTCATCCTTTATTCAGCAGAGTTCTAGCTGATCCTTACCAGGATGACTTACAAAAACTATTTCTAGGGACTGGGAAGATGGCTCAGTGGTATAGTGCTTGCCTTGCATGCATGAGGCCCTGGGCTCCATTCCTCAGTACCACATAAGCAGAAAAAGCCAGAAGTAGCACTGTAGTTCAAGTGGTAGAGTGCTAGCCTTGAGCTGAAGAGCTGAGAGACAGCACCCAGGCCCAGAGTTCAGGCCCCACGATCAAAAAAAAGAAAACACATAAAAACTATTTCTAAAGGCTGCTAAAGCCTAATTTAGAAAACTAGCCAGCTAGTCTAGCTGATCAACATCCTTCCCTTCATTCAGTATGTTATCTTAAATATTGGGTTATCAGAATTTTGAATCAGAGCCTCACTTCAAAACTCTGTGTTTAGCCATTCTATTGCCCACTTCATATAATAATAAAAGATTTTTGAATTGTATGTGATATAGGTTTCTGCAGCACTGAAACAAGGCCAGATTACACCAACAGAGCTCTGTCAGAAATGTCTGTCCCTCATCAGGAAAACCAAGTTTCTAAATGCTTACATTACTGTATCAGAAGAGGTGGCCCTAAAGCAAGCTGAAGAATCAGAGAAAAGATATAAGGAAGGTAAATTATTTTTAATTATAAGAAAAGTAAATTACTTGTAATTATACTTCTCTGCTATATCTCCAGAGAAAGAGTTTAATTGGATACAGTAGTCTTTTTTTAGCAAGTGAAACTTTAAATGTAAAACATACCTGTATTTAAAGAACTGGCCACGAGGTATAGTAAAAATGAGGCTAATGGGTATGTGATGCTTTATAATGTCTAACTGTAATAATTTCAAGCATAAATTTAATTTCTCATTGCTAAAAATAATAATTAGTAAAACAACTAAAAGACATATTAAAAGTTATGCATATGTATTTAAAGATACATTTGTACATTTTGAACCAGATTATCATATATCACTCTTCTGGATTTTAATGCAGGTCAGTCACTTGGGGATTTAGATGGAATTCCTATTTCAGTAAAAGACAATTTCAGCACATCAGGTATCGAGACAACATGTGCATCAAATATGCTAAAAGGTAACTGATTGGAGCATTCAAACTTTTATAAAATAGGTATTTTTTAGTAAAAGATGAAACACTAAAGCACCAAGATAATCTTAAAGACTAATTGTATTTTGGGAAAAATACTTAGGATTGTTTTACTATTCCTTCAGCATGCAGAATATGCTTTAGAGTTAGATCAGCTTAATAAATAAGTGCTGTCTCAGAAGTTTTAGAAATTCTGTTTAAGAAGAAGACTCAGCAACTGATCAGCACAAAAGTACAAAGTGACCTCTAACTCAAGTTTGTGTAAAACAAGGACTCAGTATGAATTATTATCTTTATTCCTCACTTACGGGTGATTTGAGAATTTCTTTACTCAACAGTTCTTTAGTTCCTGCTTCCTCCATCTCTTTAGTGTAGTATATTAATGCTTGATTTTATTCTTCCTCATCTAGTAGGTCAAAAGCAAGCATTCTGATCAAGATATTTAGATTCTGAGCAAAAGTAAATAAAATGAAAAAGAAGTTGAGTGTGTACCACACTAATAGTCTATGATGAACATGCTCCAGTCTCCTCCCATAGGTAGACTGTGGCTTGTGGTTCTGGAATATATGATAAAACTTTTTTTATTGATAGAAGAAATTTTAATTGAGAATAAAATTTCTAACCAGATATCATCCAAGAAGAAAACTCAAGCATAGTGAACAATACAATGATTTGTAATAAATATTAAGTGAATTGATTATATTATTATCATGCAGTAGTTGCAGTTAATATTTGTCCATTTATTTGTTGGTTGGTCAGTTGGTAATGGGGCTTGAACTCAGCACCTGAACACTGTCCCTAAGCTTTTTTGCTCAAGGCTAGCACTCTGCCACTTTGAGCCACAGCACCACTTCTGGTTTTCTGGTGGTTAATTGTAGAGAAGGATCTCACTGATTTTCCTTCCTGGGCTGACATCAAACCTCAATCCTCAGATGTTAGTCTCCTGAGTAACTAGGATTATAAGCATAAGCCACTGGCACCTGGCTAAAGTCAATGAATGATGTACAGACTGTCTTTGGAAAATTATCAGGAGAAAAAATTAACTCTTAGGGAAGTGGCGCTGTGGCTCAAGTGGTAGAGCACTCTCCTCAAGCTGAAAAGTTGAGGGATAGCGCCCAAACCCAGAGTTCAAGCCCCACAACCGACAAAAAAACATTAACTCTTAGAAGAAAGTTCAACCTACTATTCAAATTAGGATTAAGGCATGAACACAAATTGATTAAAAATTTATAGTTGCATTTTCTGCATATCATTTGCATGTTCCCTGTTTTCAGCAATAAGAATAACTTTTTTTTTTTCAGGTTATATACCACCTTATAATGCTACAGTAGTGCAGAAGTTACTGGATCAGGGAGCTGTACTAATGGGAAAAACAAATTTAGATGAGTTTGCTATGGGGTAAGTAAAATGGAAATCTTCTCCTGTTGTGTTTCTCCTATCTATGCCTTTAATATCACTAAGTGTAGCTCCTTGAAGATTCTTGAGGATTCTAATACCGATTTCTTAGTCCAGTTGTGGGGCCTGAACTCGGCCTAGGCACTGTCCCTCAGCTCCTCAGCTCAAGGTTAACACTCTACCACTTGAGCCACAGTGCCACTTCTGGCTTTTTTCTTTGCTTATATGGTGCTGAGGAATTGAACCTAGGGCCTCATGCATGCAAGGCAAGTGCTTTACCACTTGAGCCACAATACCACTTCCGGTTTTCTGGTGGTTAATTGGAGATAAGAGTCTCCTGGACTTTCCTATCTGGGCAGGCTTTAAACACAGATCCTCAGATCTCAGACTCCTGAGTAGTTAGGATTATAGGTGTGAACCATCAGCATCTGGTTAGCTTTTTTTTTTTTTTCTTTTTTCTTTTTAAGACTTTCTGGACTCTGGCCCTAAATTAGAGAAATTCCTCTCATTTTTTTCTTCTATTTACACGTTTTAAGTCCTTTGTGTTTCATAAAAGTTTTAGAATCAACTTCTTTCTACAAAGACATTTAATGGAATTTTGTGTGGAACTTCCAGACTGACTTCTATAAAGAGAAATTATTGTCGTCTTAAGTATCTTCTAATTCATTAACACCTTGGGTCTCAACACTGAGCTTTTGTTTACTTTTTCCCTCTCACCCAATGTTTTTGAGTTTTTGCATATAAACCTTACATATAATTTATACTCAAGAATTTTATCCTGTGTATACGTGCATGTGCTGTGTGCTTAAAGTCTGGGCCTCAAGCTCTTTCAACTTCATGGCTGATGTTCTGCCACTTGAGATATTCTTCTACTTCCAGCTTTTTGATAGTTAATTGGAGATAAGAGTCCCACAGATTTGTCTGCCCAGGCTGACTTTGAAATGTAGTCCTCAGATCTTAGCCTCCTGAGTAGCTAAGATTACAGTTGTGAGCCACCAGCACCTAGCTTTATACTTTTTAATGCTATAGAAAATGGAATCTTCTTTAATTTCAAATTGTTTATTGCTAGTACATAGAGACATAATTGATTTTTGTATATTAACTGCATGTCCCATGATCTTAGTGATTAAAGCTCACTTATTTGTTTTTTGTGGATTCTTTGGAATAATATTTAGTATATATATTTAGTATTATGTATATAACATAGAGATCATTTTCCTTCTTTTTGTTTTCTTACCTTACTGTACCAGTTAACACCTTTAATGCAGTGTTGAACAGAAGTGTGGAAACAGATATTCTTTCCTTGTCCCTGTTCTTTTCTTTAGAAGAAAGTAGTCAGTCTTTCACCAAAAGCACTTTAGATGTTCCCTTTTCAATAGTTGTCACATTTACAATGTTTGCATGGTCTGTGTTCCATATTCCATAGAAACAAAGCTCTTGACTGTCAAGTTTACAGTGCTTGGTACTCAATAGAAATATAGTTAAAGAACTAATCCATGGAAGTAAACTTGAACATAGATTTCTTTGGATATTGTCTTTATCTTACTAAAATATACTGCCAGTGAGGGTGAAATGAACTTATTTGGACTTAATTTAAGAACTTAATTTGATTCTTTGAGAATTACTTAGATAATATTCCATATAAGAAAATGTTTATCTTAAATCTAAAAACAGAGAAACACATAACATCCAAAATAAGGCGTATTCTATTAAAATTGAACATTGTGAAAACAAAATATATGAAAATGCTACAAATTAAAGAGTCTAAGGAAAGTAAAACCAGAAACTATAGAATTTAGAAAAGAAAACTTGGGTATGACCATGAGAGGCAAAATGTCATAGAATGTATAAAGTACAAATTACTGAATTGATAGATTGGATTTTTTTTATAAATTAAGGACATCTGATCTTTGAAATATACTCCTAAAACATAAAAAAGCAAGAAACCAACAGAGAAGAATTTTGGAAAACATAAATTTGAAATTGAAGACTTACATTTACACAAAAGCAATGGCAAAACCTTGGAGGTGGTACATCTATAGTGGCTTTTTCATAATTAGCCCAAGCTCAGAATAGCCTGGTATCTACTGACAAAGGGTTTAAAAAAACAAAAACAGCCACAGCAAGGGGCTGGGAAGGTGACTCAGTGGTAGAATGCTTGCCTTGCATGCATGAAGCCCTAGGTTCAATTCCTCAGTCCCACATAAGCAGAAAAAGCCAGAAGTGGCGCTGAGGCTTAAGTGGTAGAGCGCTAGCCATGAGCTGAAGAGCTGAGGGACAGCGCCCAGGCCCAGAGTTCAGGCCCATGACTGACAAAAACAAACAAACAAAAATCAGCCACAGCAAAAAGAAACTAAAGAGAATTGATGAACTAATGCAGTATCTGATTGTGGATTTGATCCTGGAGGAGGATAAAATGCTATAAAACATATTATCAAATAAGCTCACAAAACTGGACTATATACAGTAGATTATTGTATTGATGGAAATTGTACTATGATTGATAACTATACTGGTTGTGTTACAGAATGTCTTTGTTCTTAGGAAATGAGTACCAAATATATGCTAAAGTATTTGGAGGTAAAGGGCCATTTTATATATATATATATATGCATAGCTTAAGTTTGGGGGGGAAGCATGTATATTTTTATGTATATAAGCACATACAGACCATGAGAATAATAAAACAGATGGGTGAAATATTAGCGGTAGGTGCATTCAGATGAGGTGCAAAGTGGTTTACACATTGTTTTGATTTTTTAAAATAATTTATCTGAATAAAATTTCAAAACTTAGAAATAAGCTGTGAGCCTTCTATTTACAATGCTTACTCGAAACTTCCACTAGAAGGACAGATTCTTTCAGAGGATTTCTTAACTGCTTAAATATTTGGAACTCTTTTCAACTGAAAGACTTATTTACAAGGGAAATAGTCTTTAGTTGAATTGAATGATCAAGGCTCAGTGGTAGAGCGCTTGCCTTGCATGCATGAAGCCCTGGGTTCGATTCCTCAGCACCACATAAGCAAAAACAAAAAAGCCAGAAGTGGCGCTGTGGCTCAAGTGGTAGAGCGCTAGCCTTGAGCTGAAGAGCTGAGGGACAGCACCCAGGCCCAGAGTTCAGGCCCCACAACTGGACCAAAAAAAAAAAAAAAATTAGGATACATTATTTCCTTAGCTAATTATTTCTTCGACTTTCTAGTTCCCCCAAAATGTTTTTTTCATCTCCTTAACTGCCTGTTTTTGTTTAGTACTGTTGAGTAGGCTTCCTACCTTTTCCAACTCAAGTTACAGTGGATTATTAAAAGATCAAAAGTACCAGAGCAAATAATCTACTCAGGATTTGAAAATTTGACATAAACTGGAAGTTTTACTAAGGTATATTCTTCACTTCTCCATCTCAGATCTGGGAGCACTGATGGTATATTTGGACCAGTTAAGAACCCCTGGAGTTTTTCAAGACAATATAGAGAAAAAAGGCAACAGACACCCTGTGGTGAGAACAAGGATTCAAATTGGCTCATAACTGGGGGAAGCTCCGGCGGTAGCGCAGCTGCTGTGGCAGCATTCACATGCTTTGCGTAAGATGCTTTTTTGGTCTGTATTTATTCCATCCAAATACAAATAATAGTCATAAACTATATGCAAAACCCAACAATAGGGTCATTCATGAAATGCTGGTATTTTTATTTCTTTTTTATTTTGGTTTTTGTGGGTTTTTTTTTTTCTTTTGTTGGTGGTGGAGCTTGAACTCTGGGCCTGGGCGCTGTCCCTCAGCTCTTCAGCTCAAGGCTAGCATTCTACCACTTGAGCCACAGTGCCACTTCTAGTTTTCTGGTGGTTAATTGCAGATGAGAATCTCACAGACTTTCCTGCCCAGGTTGGCTTTGAACCACGGATCTCAGCCTCCTGAGTAGCTAGGATTACAGATGTAAGCCACTGGTGCCTGGCTTTGTTTCTTTTTTAGTAAGCTCTCTGTACTTAAAAATACATCAGATTGTATATGAATACAATGAACTGTACAGCATGCTATCTAAGCTTTATACATTAACTTTAATTATCTGGTTGCTTTTAAGACATTTTATGGACTTTATATAATAAAGCTTTGAGCATAAGTGGACTTCTGCATTGTGTTTCTTATATTATTTATTCAAGTACTCATTAATTGTACAGACATTAGGGACTATTCCATAGCTTTAGTTTAGTGTTCCTGAGCTCTTAGCAGTGGTTTATCCTCTTTCTAATCTGACTTTAAAAGAAAAAAATTGCCCTAGTACATATCAGTAGGATATTTAAAAGAGCACTTTCCTAAATGTGCACCTAAAAATGTGTATCTTTAAACAACTATTAAAAAATTATCTGCAAGTGGTTGCACAAGAGGTAAACAGGTTTTCAATATATCATACCATGTGTATTAGGTAGGAATCCCGCAGTCATGTGTGGAGTCCTATTTTTGAAGCATTTCTTAAGCACCTAAAAAAGAGTAAATAAATATGGCTGTTACTATAGTTATCAGTCCCAATTTAACTAATTTTAATGTTGTATATACTTTTTATCTCCTTAATTATCCATTAAAGCTTGAGCTCTTTCACAAGCATTGCAACTGATAAGTTATATTTTTTAGCAGTGTGGAGCTTTAGTTTCTTCTGGTTTTCTTCTTAGTTTTCCTGAAATCTTGTGAACAAGTAAAACCATTTCATTTTATCTCTGTGGAATTTGATAGCATTGCATTAATATTAATGAGAGTTCTGACAAGTTAGAACTGCAGAGTTAGATGCTTTTTTCTATCCTCATCATCCCATTTAGTGTTCATCTTTCTGAATGTACTTTGAGAAGATGGCGTTTTGACACATAATTCCTATGGAAATGTAGGTTTTACATTTACACAACCACCAGTGAATGCTAATGAGAGAATGTATCTTCTAAAACTGTGAAAGCACCAGTCTGATTTTGTAGTTTAAATAGAGTTGGTGAGAAAAGAGATATAATTTGCATTCTCTTAGGAGCACAAGTGCCATGTTACTGTTAGGAATATTTCTCACCCTATTTACAAACAATAGAAACACAGACTAAAAGTAACCAGATTGATGTGTCCCAAACTATGAAGTTTTCTGCTTTTGGTTTTCCCTTTTGATTTATTCCTTTTATATTAATGTTTTTGTTGTTGCTGTTGTTGTGTGTGTGTGTGTTTGGTTTTTTTTTCTTGTTTTTGTTGGTCATGGGACTTGAACTCTGGACCTGGGTGCGTCCCTCAGCTCTTCAGCTCAAGGCAAGCTTGAGCCACAGCTTCACTTCCAGTTTTCTAGTGGTTAATTGGAGATAAGAGTATCAGAGATTTGCCTGCCTGGGCTGGCTTTGAACCATGATCCTCAGATCTCAGCCTCCTGAGTAACTAGGATTACAGGCATGAGCCACCGAACTGGACTTATGTTTTTGTTTTGTTTTTTAATGTAAAGATTCTTGGAGTACTTTGCAGCCACTAAAATGAATGAGATAGTGTGTTGTATAGTGACATGGAAAGCTGTCAATATATGCTGTGAAGGTGAAACACAAGTTACAGAGCAGTGCATATATATAGCCCTATTTCTATTGAAAATAATAATAACATAGTATGGTTATCAGTCATTGTATAGAAATGTCTGGGTGAAACTATCAAAACTGGTCACAGGACCAGGGTTGTTTTTTTTCCCCATATCAAATTTTATTTTATTTTGTTTTATTATTTATTTTGTTGGTTGTGGGCTTGAACTCTGGGCCTGAGTGCTGTTCCCTCAGCAGTTCAGCTCAAGGCTAACACTCAACTAACTTGAGCTACAGTGCCACTTCTGGTTTTCTGGTGGTTTATTGGAGATAAGAGTTTCATGAACTTTCTTGCCCGGGCTGACTTCAAACGGTGATACTCAGATCTCAGCCTCCTGAGTAGCTGGGATTACAGGCATGAGCCACTAGCACCAAGCTTATATTTTAATTTTTACAGTAGATATATACTATTCTTCTACCAATACCCCTATATTTTCTGAAAGTTCTTCGACACTTTATTTTAAACATAAAACTTGCCATCCTTACCATTCTTAAGTGTATAATTCAGTACTGTCAAGTACATTGCTGTACAGCTAATCTCTAGAACTCTTTTCATCTTGTAAAACTAGAACTTTTTCCCTATTAATCTCCCTCCTATCCTAGCCCAGGGTAATAATGCTTCTGCTGTCTCTGTGAATGAGAATACTTTAAGTATTTCACATATGTAGTACTGAATAGTATTTATCTTCTTGTCATTGGCTTGTGTCAGTCTAATGTCCTCAAGATAGGGTTTTTGTTTTTCTTGTTACAGTTTTAACAGGATTCACACTCTACAAGTGTCAACAATCACTTTATAGTTAGTGCACATAAAATGAGTGTGAAAAAGTTTTCAAAAATGCACATCAATGAAACTTTTGACTATTACCAATTTGTAAAACTACTAGTACTTACAATGATACTAAAGTACTAAAACAACTGAATTTGGTGAAATTTGGAATACAAATTGGAATAATCTTCCTGACAAGTAGTTTGGTCATGTATGTCAACAATTTATAATGATAAGAATTTGTAATTGCAAATTGCTTCTTGGAATATAGTCTAAAAGTAATCAGACATACGGGCAAACATTTTATGTTTAAAGGTATCCATTACAGAGCTATTTGTTATCTAGTTACTATTCTAGTTGGGAAACAACTGTAAATATTTACATAAATTATGGTACATGATTTCAATGGAGTAGCAAAAGGTATCTGAATTTCTGGAAGAAGTGTGAAGGCAAGTAGACAACAGTTACTATAATTGGGTAGTTTGCATACAAACAAATGAGAAAAATTTCCAAGCATGCACATCAATGAAAAGCAATCAGTGTGAAAGCATACCTTAAAAATGGCATTAACTATAAAGTAACATCAAAGGAAGGTATAAGGTATATATTGTCAGTAGGAGATTGGACTTTGCTTCTAGGTAGTAGAAATTTACTTTTTTTCCTTTTTTTTCTTCCTCTTTTTTCTTTGTGTCTTTCTTTTTGTCTTTTTCTTTTCTTTTTCATTTCTTTTTTTTTTTATACCAGGATTTAACTAGGATTCTCATACTCCTAGTGGTAGAGTCTGGAGTTCTACCACTTGAACCATGACTTCAGCCTAGCTTTTTTTGGTGCCAATATTAGGGCTCAGACTCAGGGCCTGAGAACTGTCTTTGAGGGGTTTTTGCTTAAAGATAGCACTCTACCATTGGAGACATAGCTCTACCTCCAGCTTTTTGGGAGTTAGTTAATTGGAGATGAGTGTTTGTGTTTCCTTCCCAGGCTAGCTTCTGATTGTGATCCTCAGATCTCAGCATCTTGAGTAGCTAGGATTGCAGGCATGAGCCACTGGTGCCCAGCCAGCCTAACTTTTTACTGTTAATTTGGGAGGTAGTCTTAAGGACCTCTCAGCCTGAGCTGGCTTTAAACTCTTATCTTCAGCATCTCATCTTTGTACATAAATAGATTACAGGTATGAGCCAGTGGCTCCCAATTTTCTACCCTAAAATTAGTATATGTTAATACTTATAATCAGAGGTAATACACGTGTGTGGGGGGGGTGTGGGGGTGTGGGTGTGCATGGTAATTCTGGGGATTGAACTCAGGATCTAGGCACTGTCCCTGAGCCTTTTTGCTCAAGGCTGGACCTCTACCACTTGAACGACAGCTCCACTTCTGGCTTTTTGCTGGTTGATTGAAGATAAGAGTCTCATAAACTTGACTGTGCAATCCTCAGATCTCAGCCTCCTGATTACAGAAGTGAATCATTGGCACCCTGAGAAAGTATATTTTTAAGATACACAATTTTAGGGCTGGGAAGGTGGCTCAGTGGTAGAGCGCTTGCCTTGCATGCATGAGGCCCTGGGTTTGATTCCTCAACACCATATAAGAAAAAAGCCGGAAGTGGCGCTGTGGCTCAAGTGGTAGAGTGCTAGCCTTGTGCTGAAGAGCTGAGGGACAGCACCCAGGCCCAGAGTTCAGGCCCCACGACCGGACCCAAAAAAAAAAAAAAAGATACACAATTTTAAAAGGTAGATTCCAAGTACATTTGAAATATACCTTTCTTCTAAAGAGAGTTCTATTTAAATTCCAGGGCTTTAGGATCAGATACTGGAGGATCGACCAGAAATCCTGCTGCCCACTGTGGACTTGTTGGTTTCAAACCAAGCTATGGCTTAGTTTCTCGTCATGGTCTCATTCCCCTGGTGAATTCAATGGATGTGCCAGGAATCTTAACCAGATGTGTGGATGATACAGCAATTGTGTTGGGTATCTATTTGATTGTTTGATTATTTGAAACACTTTTGCTCTAAAATTGTAAGACTGTTCCACATAACTATTTCTCCTTATAGATGTACTAGCTGGACATGATCCCAAAGATTCTACCACAGTACAAGATCCTGTTAAGCCACTCATGCCTTCCAGTTTGACAGATGTGAGCAAATTATGTATAGGAATTCCCAAGGTAACTTTTTCCTTACATTTCCTTTTTTTTTTTCTGTTCAGTTGGTCATGGGGCTTGAACTCAGGGCTTGGATGCTGTTCTGAGCTCTTTTTGTATAGGCTACCTTTGAGCTACAGTGCCACTTTGGTTTTTGAGTGATGAATTGGAGATGAGAGTCTCACACAGACTTTTCTGCCTGGGCTCGCTTTGAACTGCAGTCCTAAAATCTCAGCCTCCTGAGTAGCTAGTATTATAGGTGTAAGCCACCTGTGCCCAGCCTATATATAAAACTTTTTATTTTGGATTGTGGAGCTTACACTTGTAGCCTGGGCACTGTCTCTGAGCTCTTTTGCTCAAGTCTAGTACTGTACCACTTGAGCCATAATGCCACTTTTCCTTACTTTTTTTTTTTTTACAGAAAAACTGTCATCTCAAACAGAATAGACTTAGGCAGACTGCTACTTTTGCTAGCCATGTGCTGATCTCTGTCAGGCCAGTTTCCTTGTCTGCAAAATGACACTGCCGTGTAGAATAATAAGGTTTCTCCACCTTAGTGCAGCTGGTGTTGGGACAGGATAATTTTCTGTTGTGGAAGATTGTGCTGTGCTTGCAAAAAGTTTACATGCATCCCTGGCCTCTGCCCCTAGAGGCCAGTAGCACCCTTCACCACCATGACAACCCCACAACCAAAATATCCCAGAAATTCCCCCCTTAGATTGGAAAAAAAGAAGCAAAAATTACCCTCAGGTAAGACCACTACTATAGAGAGATACTACTTTTTAAAAAGGACTTACATTGAGGTAACCACCGATGCCCTTTAAGGACTGAGACCACATGCTTAGGAAACAGACCCAGTTAGGGAAGTTACTTAACTTTTTGACTCTCAGTACTTTTCATTCATAAAATGAGGAATGATAATATCTCTAAAATGGGGTTGTCGGAATCATTGAATAAGCAAACCTTTGAAGGCATGTAGCAGAGAATGTGATACTTACATACTTAACAAATATGAATTCTCAACCAGATCTCCAATCTTTATTATATCCAGCTTACAATATCTAGAACTTTGCTTGTTATAGCATAAACGCTTCTGGCTCAATCTGTCTAGCTGCCTGCCAGCAATATATCAGTTTTTATAAGTATACTGGTCTTAGTATACAAGTTTTTTTTATAAACTTATATAGATGTTTTAATTTCTGTATGTTGGCTTTTTTTCTATAAGGAATATCTTGTTCCAGAATTATCAAGTGAAGTACGATCTGTCTGGTCCAAAGCTGCTGACCTCTTTGAGTCTGAGGGAGCCAAAGTAATCGAAGTATCACTGCCCCACACCTGTTACTCCATTGTCTGCTACCATGTACTGTGCACAGCAGAAGTGGCATCAAATATGGCAAGATTTGATGGTCTAGAATATGGTAAGGTGGCTGGGTTTGGTTTTGGTTTTGGTTTTGGCATCAATGTTGGGGCTTGAACTCAGGGCCTGGGTGCTGCCTCTGAACTTTCTTTGCTCAAGGCTAGTGCTCTACCACTTGAGCCATAGTTGCACTTCCAGCTTTCTCATGGACTTTCCTGCCGGACTGGCTTCAAATCGCAATCCTCAGATCTCAGCCTCCTGAGCAGTTATCAGTGTAAGCCACCGATGCCCAGTGGGTATTGTATTTTTAAAGTAGTTTTCCCTCAGACATTCAGAAGGTTTCCTTGAGCTGGACATCAGTGGCCCATGCATATAATCCCAGCTACTCAGAAGTAAAGCCAGTCTAGGGCATACAAATCTGAGAGACTTCACCAATCACAATAAAAGCTGTAAGTAGAGGTATGGCTCAAGTGGTAGAGCACCATCCATGAGTGAAAAGCTAAAAAAAGCCTCGAGTACAAGACCCTGAGTTCAAATCCCTGTACTTGTACACAATCTTTCTCTCTTTCTCTCTTCTCTCTCTCTCTCTTTCTTTCTCTCTCTCACACACACACACACACAAAACCTAAGATAATGTTAATGATTTAGAAAAGTAAATTAACATTTTACTTTTGTCATTTTATCATTTTATGTGCATAAGCTTTTCATCATGTCTTTGTTCAATTTACTTCTCTAGACTGTGAATATCTGAAAGAGATAATGATTTTATAGGATCAGCCCATCTAATGTAGTACCTGACACAAGGTACAACTCAATATATGCCTGGATAGATAGAAGGATGGGAGGTTGGATAGTGGGGGGATGGGGAGGGGTGAACAGATGGATGGGTAAATGGATGAAGTTTCTTTTTTTTGACTCTGTTCTTTTCTTTCCATGATAGCTGATAGAGAAGAGGAACTACTAAGTACAATTTCTCAAAATTTCAATATAGGCCTAATTTTCAGCCAAAATGTTACTATTTTGTGTTCAGGTCACAGGTGTGATACTAATGTGTCTACTGAAGCCATGTATGCCACAACCAGAAGAGAAGGATTCAATGATGTGGTGAGAGGAAGAATTCTTTCAGGAAACTTTTTCTTATTAAAAGAGTAAGACAGTTTGTTAAAGAATTTTCTCCAAAATAATCTCAATGGGCTGGGAAGGTGGCTCAGTGGTAGAGCGCTTGCTTTGCATGCATGAGGCCCTGGGTTCAATTCCTCAGCACCACACATAAGCAAAAAGAAAAATGCCAGAAGTTGGACTGTGGCTCAAGCTGTAGAGCACTAGCCTTGAGCTGAAGAGCTGAGGGACAGC
>NW_012267278.1:3417217-3435255 GCF_000151885.1 Dipodomys ordii | reverse complement strand
CCCAGGCCCAGAGTTCAGGCCCCACGACCGGACCCCCACCCCCCCCCAAAAAAATAATAATCTCAAATATAAAACAGTAGCACATCTATCAGGTTGAAATATTTCTTAAGTAAAATCCTTATGATTAGACAAGGAAAGGCATATTTATATGGCACTTTTGATTCCTACTTATTCAAAAAAAATTTTATTTTATTTTTAATAATTTTAATTGTTGTTCTAAGCAAATAATAAATCCAATCTAAGTAGTAGGCCCTAAAGGATTTTAGTCTTACTAATTGTCCTATTATTATAGTGCTTCTCCATTGTATTCAGCAAATGTAGTATCTTCAGCTTAAGAATTCTTAGCATAGAAAACTTCCTGATGGTATTTCATTTTTTCCTATGCCTGAGCATCTGGTCAATATGGAAACGGGTCTTTTAGTGTGGAATATAACCAAATAATATTTGATTATATTCAAAAACTATTATTTGAATGTTATTGCCACCTTGGCTTATTGTTGTTAGACCTTTAAGCAGGGAGTTTTGTTATTGTCTCAAAAAATTCAATGACCCAACTTAATTTTCCTTTGCTTTATGTATCCCTTTACCCTGAGAATCCAGTGCTTCTTTAACAAACATAATGTAAACATCTTTTTGATGTCCTTAAAGTGTCATCTGTTTTTTTCCCACAGGAACTATGAGAATTATTTCATCAAAGCACAGAAGGTGAGACGCCTCATTGCAAACGATTTTGTGAATGTTTTTAACTCTGGAGTGGATGTCCTGCTGACCCCCACTACCTTGAGTGAGGCAGTGCCATACTTGGAGTTCATCAAAGAAGACAACAGAACACGAAGTGCCCAGGATGATATTTTTACACAGGCTGTAAATATGGCAGGTGAGGATCCCTCACAAATGTTCTGATTTCCTTCAAATTTTTGTATAGATATCCTTATCTTCAGCTAGGTTCTAGGTGACTTGCATCCTAGAAGCAAAAGCCTATTCTTCTGGAATACTTAGGAATATAAATATTAAAACCACACACACACACACACACACATATGTATATAATTGAACTCATACACTTAACACTTTTAAAGTTTTAATTTGAAAATAATGAGATGTGCAGAAAAGATGTAAAGTAGTATATGAATACTGATAAGCCTCTCATCTGAATTCATCATTGTTAACAGTGTGCTTCATTTTCTTTCTTCATTCTACACACACACACACACACACACAGCATCCCTTGTTTTTAGCATAATCATTTAAAAGGTTTTAGACATGACACTTCATGCATGAAAAAGGTGTTCTCCCGCATAACCACAGTTCCTTTGATTGCATCTAAAAACTTGTATTCAAGAATAATATGAACATAGTCCATATTTCAGTTTTCTCAATTGTACCAAAATTTTTTTAAATTGCCTTTCCCCCAAGCATATTACATTTGTTTATGATATCTTTTAAGAATCTATAGCAGTCGCTGAAGTGTCTCAGGTATTTTTGTTTTTGTTTTTAAACAACCATATCAAGCATGTTATAATTTTTTGTCTCAGTCATCAAACATAATGTAAATCACTCAAGAGAAAAAACAAATCAGTCTGTACCCTTCTCTTCTGTTTAGATGCTCTATTGTGAGTGAACCCAGGGCCTCATGAGTGTTTGCAGATACTCTGCCACTGCACTGTGTCCTCAGCTTCTCCCTTTCACTTTTAAAGGTTATTTTTGTTGGATATAGTATTCTGGTTCAGTAGTTCTTATCTCTGCTATATGAAATATGTTGTGCCACCTAGTTTTGTTCCATTTAGCTTTCTAATCAGAAGCCTCCCATCTTTATTTATTTTTTTTCTCTTCAGTGATACCTACCCATATCCATGGTGCTACAAATCAAGCTCAGGACTTTACACACATTTGGCAAATGCTCTGTCACTAAGCTATAGCTTCGACACTTGATTTTTTTTTTTTTAAATAGGGTTTTACTACATAGTTTAGGTCTTGAATTGCTATGGCCTGAAACTCATGATCCTCCTACCACAGCCTCCTGGGTGCTGGGATTATAGACATGTACCATCATTGCAGTGTTTAATCTACGGTCCTAGAGGATGTCCTCTGGATTTGTCTAATTGTCCCCTCATAGTTGAGTTGATTTAAACATTTTTGACAGAAATACTATATACTTTTCACCTCACACAGTAGTTGGTATTATTTTGTCCCATTTTTGGAAACTAAGTTGATCACTCACAGAGGTAACTGCCACATTGCCCTTATAAAGGTATAGTTTTCTTGATGACTTATAAGCAATTTATAGAGCAATAGAGACATGATTATATTATTTCCTCAATATCTTGAACCCAGTTTTAGTATCCATTGATAATTCTTCCTGAATTACTTATTACCTAGAGAATTATAAAATGCTGACTGCTCTAATTGTGTCATCTCTTCTATATTTGTTAGAATCAGACTTCTGTAAGTAAGAGCTGTTTATTTAGGAAGGATTTCACTGTGTAGCACAGGCTGGTCTGGAACTCATGATCTTTCTGCCTTAGCCTCCCAAATACTGAGATTATAGGCATATAAAATCAAATGTGGATTTTTTCTCTTTTTCTAATTCTTCATAAGAAATTATTGTCATTGTTTTTGATGTTGAAATTATCCTAATTTTCAAGTTGTATGTATCCTTTAGTCTTGTTTCTATTTAAATTTTTGAAAATTGTCTTGCTTCTATGGCATAATAAGATACCTAGAATCTTGTACTTTCCCTCTCCCACATGTAGCATTAAAACTACATTGAAGCTAATGTAGTTAAAATCTGGGATTCAGTCTATCCTGAGTTAATTTTTTATCTAATGGATTGGCCTAAAAGCACACATTCTGTTGGCAAGGATATAGGAAAAGAAGCATATCTTTGAAGAGGAATTACTAATCACAAATTCATTCACCCTTGATGAAACCCTTTTCATCTATGAAAAGTTTCAAAAAAATATCAACAAACAATGACACACAAGGTATTGAATAAAATAGCTAAATATTGAAAACCCCCAATGCTCAATTATAGAAGACTAGTGGATAAATTATGGCAAAAAAAAACCCCACATAAAGGAGCATTGTACAGCTATAAACAGGGAAAGAAGATCTCTGAACTGAGACAGCATGATTTCCAAGGTTTATTGTTAAGTGAACAAAGCATGGTACAAAAACATATATGTAACAGGACAGTTTTTCAGTCTTTCTGCCTATACTTCCTAGCACTAGATAATGGAAGAGGTCTTTGTATCTTTGGCTGGAGAATTTATCAACTAATGATTTCCTTCTTTTCCTCAGGATTGCCAGCAGTGAACATCCCTGTAGCCCTCTCACACCAAGGGCTGCCAGTGGGACTGCAGTTTATTGGACCCGCGTTTTGTGACAAGCAGGTTCTCACAGTTGCCAAATGGTTTGAAAAACAAGTACAGTTTCCAGTTATTCAGCTGGAACTCATGGAAGATCATTCATCAGTTCTCAATAATGAAAAGTTACCTTCTGTTTCTCTATAGCAGTAGTGATAAATGGTTCATGAAAATAAAAATTGCTTTTGGAGATTCTGTAGTCTAGTTACATGATCTTCCTTAATTCTTGTAATTAGGATCATTGTCAACATAGTCATTCCTTGGAGTCACTTTTTATAATTCTTGTGATGCAGTTAATTAAAATAATCTTTCATGCCTATTAAACATCTCTAAGTGCAAAGTACAGAATTTCTGCTATGATATAAAATACATGTAATTAACAAACTGAACACAGTTTGGAACATGTCTATTAAAAGAATAGAACTTATAGTAAGCTTAGGGGAAAAAAAAACATGTCAAAACCTACATGTATTTATAACTAGAGCACCAACAAAAGCAATAATTGTACCTCCAGAGATAACCTGTGGAATTCAGGAAGGCCACTTACCATATGGTAGAGGATGCCTCAGAGAATATTAAAAATTCACGGTCTAGCACAGTACTGTCTTTTGAGAGAAGCTCTGAGCAAAGGAGGCAGTACTCTGCCAGGACCCAGAATCTGCAAGATCTCTGGGGAGGAGCCCAAGAAGCAGACATCGAGTAGTTCTCTAAAAATAGAGCTAAATGATCTAACTTGTTTTCCTTTCTTCTTTACAGTTAAAATTACAGTGTTAACACTGTGTTCATTCTCTTATTTACCAATTACAGATGAGCTCCAAGACGTCTTAGAAACATTCATATCATTTGAGATTATATTGGATTATATTATTGTATTGTCTTAGATTCACAATGTATAGGTAACATGCAACTGACAAAACTTGCAGATTGCTAAGCACCGGTGGCTCACCCCTGTAGTCCTAGAAGGTTGAGATCTGAGGATCACAGTTTAAAGCCAGCCCAGGCAGATAAATCCAAAACACTCATCTCCAGGTAACCAGCAAAAAACTGGAAGTGGAAGTGTGTTTCAACTGATGGGTCACCAGCCTTGAGTGTATAAACCAAGTAAGAGCACAAGGCCCTGAGTTCAAGCCCCAGTACTAGCACCAAAATAAGAAAGAAAGAAAAAAAAAACCCTTGAGGTTCCCACTTGGTGACTTCTTTCAGCTACCTTCATAAACATTCTCTATTTGTGCCCTGGAGCCAAAGAGAAGGTAATGTTAGTATTTGGCCATCTCTCCTGCTCACTCCAATGAGGCATCATCATTGATTCCTTTTGTCTTTACTAGGACACTATTCACTTCATGTTCATCAGGCATTCTAACTTTGCACATCTATATTAAGAAGTGTCAACAAGAAGCTAAATTATTTCATAGTCAAATCACCTTGATTTGAAAATCTTCTGTAAATACAAAGTACATGAAAAAGCAATAATACGACAGAACTCCACTGGAATGTTTTACCAAAGGAATTTAAGCTGCCTGTTACTTTCATTACTAGTTTTTCCTCTTCACTGGGATCTGCCCACTCCCAGATACTCAAACAGAAGCTTTGTGCGCCAAGATCACTAATATTGCAACTTTCTACCCTGAATCCCTGAGAGAAGCAATACATTAACAGGAAACTTGGATTACATTTGGCCTTCTACCGACATTGGGATTCCATAATGTTGTATGGTAGATCCAGTTACGAGAACAGAGAAGCCACCACTTAAAAGGCCGAATCTGGAGACTTCATTGGAGCACTAGTGGGCTGCAGGGGGACTCCACAAAGCCCTACTGCCCTGCATACAACGAACACATGGCTTCTAAAACCCAAACCATACAAGGTGCAGGAAATCAATCTTAACAACAGAAATCAAATCAGCTGTGAACACAAAGTAAATAAAAAACCAGCGCATATTTAAATCTAACAAAAATGTGAAATATAAACCAAAACAAATCAAATGTGCACACGATCAGGGAAAAATCAGAAACCATTTAAGGAGAATAAGACTTCTGGAACTTACCAACTCAAAACACATTTGTAGTCGTAAGAATGTCCTCTATTATTAATGCCTTTTTGCTTAGATCCAGTCTCCTTTAATATCTATAGGTGCAAGCAACCACAGAATATTAAAAGCAGGCAAAAATAAAATTCTTGTTGAACCCTTTTTAACATATCAATTTGAATTTTTTTTCTAAGTATACGTCTGTCCCCGTGTCCCAATTAGATGCACTAATTACTTGACACTGGAAACAGACATAACATGTACTGCTCCCCCACTATTAATAGCCAACTACCATGAAAGAATGCCTACTTAATGTTTCTCCTCTCTATCTTTACTCCAAACCTAGGGCATTTCACTTGCCAAGTCACTGAGAACTGAAGTCACAGATGCTATCTGTGATTGAATCCTAAGATTATCAGAAGCTACTTTTTAAAAAAGTGGCTACAAGAATAAGATGAGTGTTTTGATAAGATCCAGCAAGATCAAACCCACCATACAAAAAAGGAGAAACGGTCTGAATCAACAGCAAAAGCATGAAAGTGTTTTTGTTTTGTTTTTAAATGATGCAATTCTACACAACAATCCCCAGGCAGGCATGCTCCTCTTGCAAGGGAGCAAGTGGCAAACCAGTGCTCTGTGTTCCCCCATACTTGGTGTTACCAAGAAACTCACTTGAAACCAAAGAAGCAGAATGTTCCCTCTGAATGGCTCTCTGACATCAAGTCCAGTGTTAGGACAATGAACTTGGGCCATCTAGAAAAAGACAGCTTGTACAGAACAGCTTCCAAAAATGACAAAAAGCGGTTTCTAGTAGGAGATAACCTGTACTTCCTAATGGCAACCAGCACCTTCAGGATTTTAAGAGCAGCCTGAAGACAGTGGTGAGATGTGTCCAGGATAGCAATCAGTAGACCTCAGCAAGCTGTGTGCCAGACCCAGCTCCACCCAAGCAAGGGGGCAAATGATGCCATTAGCTTTTATATAAACATTCATTCATTAGCCCCTTTCCTCAGACATGATTATCTACACAAAGACTAAATATATGCTGTCATGGAAGCCTATGGTACAGTTTATTCACTGTTTACAAGTAGCAGGGGCAGTTTAAAATACCATAAATCCTCAGCTCTTTTATAACATAAGCAGTGTATACACTAGAACAGAAACCTAAATTTTTAATAACTAAGATGAGAAGACTCAATCAACATTAAGCGAAAGTAACTATTGGAGGGCTATTTCCTTTTTCCTTATGCCTGAATGGAATATAAATCCAAAAGGATTTTAGGCAGTTAATTAGAAACATTACACTAAAAACTACAAATGGAGCTGTGGTTCAAATGATAGGAAACTAGCCTTGAGCAAAAAATCTCAGGGATAGCACCCAGGTTCTGAGTTCAAGCCCTACAACTGACAAAAATGAATAACCAATAAATGCCAGAAAATAGAAACGAGGTGTTTTTTCTTTGTTGCTATTTTTGTTTTCTTTTTATCTTGTTTGTTTATCTGTATTTGTGAGGGTAAGGGGAGGCACAAAAATGGAAGGACAAAGGATGAACAAATGCAGCAGTGGTACTTACTGGAAACTATGTTGAAATGACCTATACAATGTGTGGATGAAGATGGGAAGGAAAAAGTGGGAGAGAGCGAGGGAAGGGCTGACATTGTATGTGGTGTATATATATATATATATATATATATATATATATATATAATGGAATACTATGCTTCCATTAGAAAGAATGGCATTGCCTCATTTATCAGGAAATGGAAAGACTTAGAAAAAATCATGTTAAGTAAGCCAGACCCAAAGAAACAGGCTCCACGGTTTCCCTCATTTGTAATAATTAGTATATGCCTAGGATAGTCCTAGAAGAGGTTCACAATAGCTGTGTACATATGACCACATAAAATTAAATAGCCAACCACCAACTATTATTAAAATGATATCCACAGTATGGAAACAAGTTTGTTTTTTTTTTGGTGGTGGTTTCGTTTTTCTTTTTTTTCCTTGTATATGTGTATATGTGTGTACTGTTTGTGATTATTTCTTTTGTCTTTCCTTTTTTTTTTTGTTTTCTCCTCTGGTTTATTCCTCATGATCACTGTTTCTGATTCCAGTACCCTTTATAAGTTATCTGACTTGGGAAAGGGGAGGGGAATCCACAGAAACAGTGGGCCAAAGGGTGAACCAATGCCACAGAGATCCTCACGAAACACTATGTTGGAAATGAACAACTTGAGAGGGAAAGGACTTCAGGGGCGGTTAGTGGGAGAGCACATGGGAGAGGGTAACACTGCTCGAAAAGAAATGCACTCATTACCTTATTTATGTAACTGTAACCCTCTGTACATCACCTTTACAATAACTCTAAAAATGCATGAGAGAAAAATATATTATTACAAAGGTATAAAGGCAAATAGTTAGAAAATCATTGAAGCAATTAGTGAAGTGACGAAGAAAGGTAAAGCTACAAATAAGATTAAAGACACAATTATTTGTCAAGAATCTACCTCCGTGTGTCAAAGGCTATATAATGGGTGATAGAATGGAGAATTGCCTAGTAAAGTCACCAAATTTAAAAATCAAATCAACCTCACTTTGAAACCTATTACTGCCATTTATTAGCTGTATATCTTGTTTGAACTTCAGTATCCTGATCTCTAAAATAAGGATAATGAGACATTAAAATTAAATGATACACTGGAAGCACCCAGTATAGTACCAAACAAAAGAGGCACTCAGTAATTAGGGGAAAAAAAGTCTCTACAGAAACAGCCATCCATCTTTTTATTTTTTAACTTTTATTGCTACATAAATCAAGTAATGAATACATTTCTTTCTGGACAACGTCACCCCTTTCCTCCCATCCCCAAGTTGTATAGTTAATTTTACATATAGTGTCTAGTGAGTACCACTGCTGCATGTGTTCACCCTTTGTCGCACAATTTCTGTCCCTCCCCGTACACCTCCAAGGCTACCATATTTTTGTGAAAAAGTTTGTTTTTTATTTTTGTGCCAGTACTGGGGTTTGAACTCAGGGCTTGGGCATTGCCCCTTAGCTTTTTCACTCAGGGCTCGTGCTCTACCACTCGAGCCACAGCTCCACTGGCAGCTTTTTTGATAATTAACTAGAGAAAAGAATCTCACACTTTCCTGCCCCAGATGGCTTCAATTCAGGATCCTCAGATTTCATCCTCCTAAATAGCTAAGATTATAAGTGTGATCCCCTGGCTCCTGGCTTGTGAAAAAGGTTTTGACAGAAACAAAATCTTCCCATTAAAATCAGTTCCATTCCAACACATAGACAGATAATTAAGGATCAAAAATCCTGAATCTTAGTTGTAATCACTTAAATGAACATTTTAAGTAGATGTTACCAACATCCCACTGGTACAACTATCAGGGAAAAGAAGTTAATTCATCTTAACTGTGGCAATTTCATTCCATGGAATAAAATAATTATAAATGGACCTTAGATAAGCAAATAACATGATCAATTGGTGGCAATATCTACCAAAATGACAATTTTGTCATAGTTCACTGAGCAGGGCTATTTATAAAGGCCAACCTGAGTACTGACTTCTCTTTGTTTTTTGTGATATGGTGTATCCATCTAAATCAATCAAAATTGTTTTCAAGTCATCACCATACAATGAGGAAGGAAGGCTGGCATTCAGAGTTTGGAGACTTACAGGATAGTCTAATACAGTATTCTCTTAGAACTATTCAGTAGACAACTTGTAATATGATATTTTTTTAAAATTACATGCACATTATTGTCTTAGGATGCTGCTTTATGTAGAATTGTGGTGCTATCATGCAAATAGTGGGCCACTATACAGTGAAAATTAAAGAATTTAGAGCTTAATTGGACTAGAATAAAAAGAAGGGAAAGAACAATTATTCTTTTCCTGAAAAATGTTCACAACTAGACAACTGGAGTTACCATTAATAAAAAGGAAAAACTGCAGTAATTTGTTGGAGTTGAAGATGAACTCTATTACCAATGGAAATATCTGACAGGAAAAAGAGACAAGATGGTGTTTTGGGATTCAAAGTTTCAGAGATAATAAAAACTTTATATTGTGTTCCTCATTTCCTCATGTTTTATTCAAAAATTCCAAATATGAGGCAGCTAACATCCAATATCCATGACCAATACTCTAACACAAACTTTACAATATTTGCTTTACTGTACATCTTTTGCCTCTCCTCATAAATTCAATCAACCTTATTTTTTTATTTAAATTTTATTGTAAAGGTGATATACAGAGGGGTTACAGTTACACAAGTCAGGTAATCAGAATGTTTCTTTTTGAACAGTGCTCCTCCCTTCCTCATTTTCTCCCACTTTTTCCCCCTCCTAATTCTCCTTACCCCAAAGTTGTGAAGTTCATTTCCAACATAATATTAACACTGTTGCATTAGCTCACCCTTTGACCCACAGTTTCTGTGAATCCCCTTCCCTTCTCCAAATCAGATAAACTTATATACAAGACAAAGGATACAGAAATAAAAAACATCAAGGAATAAACCAAAGGGGAAAAAAAAGAAAAAAGAAATAACTGCAAACAGTACAATAAAAAAAAAAACCCTCTTGTTTCCATTTCTTGGAGTTCATCTCAGTAAACTGGAAGTAGCATTGTGGCTTTAAGTAGCTGAAGAGCTCAGGGACAGTGCTTAGGCCTAGAGTTCAGGCCCCAGGACTGACAAAAGAAAAAAGAAGTCTGTGCCTGCTGCAACCCTTAGAAGTCAGTGGTAGAAAGTAGTAGTTCACAGTTCATAAGGATATGTCTCTGTATCTAAAATAACTTAGGTTTTAAGAGGTCTGTTTAATTTGAAATCATCTTTTCAAACTTTTTAGAAGGTGAAAATCACTTGGTATCTCTTCATGTAGTGCATACACGACTACAATTTTAGAAAAAAAATAAAAACAGTTGTTTTGAGAATAATTCATGAATCAGGCAGCATTTGGAACAAGACAAGACTCAGAGAAGCCCACCCATCACAAGTGGTAGCCTGGTGGGCTGAACAAAGAAGCCAAGTTGAGAAATCACCTAGTTTCCTATAGCTAGGTATCTGCCTTATAGCAGTGTATCCTGATAACAGATCCCAATTTATACAACTAATTGGCTGGCTGCCTATATTAGCAAGATTGCTTTTTTAAAAATCAAGTCAGTTACTAGAAATGTTCCCAAATTAAGGTTTGGGGTTTTTATTGTTGTTGTTTTTTCTTTACCTTTTTAAAAATTTATTTTATTTATGTGGTAAAGAGGGATTGAACTCAGAGCCTCATGCATGTTAGGCAAGTACTCCACAACTAAGTCACATTCCCAAATTAAAGTTTTACGTGGTTATCTAACAGGGCTGGGTACAACCACCCCAGGACAATGGCCTTATTTTTGTTTTAGCAATATATATGCATGCAAGTATGCATGCAGTTATATGCATTTTATTAATAAATAAGTCTGGTCTCAAATTTCACATAGTTATTCAACCATCTCAACTAGATTCCAGCACTTTTTCTTTATCCTTCAAAGGACTGCCATTCTTGTTCACAATCACTCCACATGCACCTCCAGGCAACAGCTAATTTATTTCCTGCCTCTATAAATTTGCCTATTTTGACATTTTATACAAATGAAGTCATTTAGTGTGCTACTGTGTCTGGCTTCTGTGCATACCATGTGTTCAAAGTCCATCCACACTGTAGCAAATGTATGTATCAGTTTTTCATTTCCTCTTCTGACTGAGTAATATCCCATTGTGTAGATACATTACATTTTGTTTTTTATCAGTGGATAGACTTTGGTGTTGTTCCCACATTTTTGCTATAAAGAATACTGCTGTTCCAAACATTCATGTATAAGTGTTTCTATGAACATATTTTCATTTTGCTTGGATATGTACTTAGGCATGGGATTGCTGGGCCATATGGCAACTCTGCCTATTTATAATTTTTACTGTACTGGGGATCAAATCTATGCATGCTAAACATTTTATCCCTGAGCTACATCCTCAGCCACACAAATTTAACTTTTCTGAGAAACTGCCCAATTGTTTTCCAAGCTGGTTATACCATGATACGTTTCCACTAACAACACCTAGCAATTCCATGGTTTTTTTGTTTTGTTTTTTAACATCCTTCAGACCTTTTTGTTTTCTACCTTCATGATTGTGCCCATCCCAGGAGACATGAACTGGTATCCCATTGTAGTCTGATTTTCACTTCTCTGATGACTAATGATGCTCAGTATCTTTTCATGTGCTTTACTAGCTAGCCATTTATGTATGCTTTATAGAAATGTCTATTGAGGAAATTTCTATTTGTTGCTCACGTTTTTCCTTTTTAATTGGGCTTATCTCTTTATTGTTGAGTTTAAAGGACTTTTAAAAACAAATGGATTGATGTAATTATTTTCAACTTTGTGATAATATGAACGCAATATACATTTAGTACAGACCATACAGAGTTTCGTCTTTTCCCAAGCTAGTGGTATACACACAATTCTTTCATTCTCTCTCCTCCTTTCTATGCTAGGCAGCAGTAGTATAAATTACCTGGTTTCAAACTATGGTGTTTACTTTCTTAATGATTTTCTTAAAATCAGTAAAGCTTTTATTTTGATATAGTCCAGTTTATCTATTTTTGCATTTGTACCTTTTGCCTTTGGTATATATTTGTCTGTAATATATATCAGTAAATGATATGAGGAAGGGCTCTAAATTCTTTAAAAAAATATCAACTGATCCAGTTCCTGTCCATGTTAAATCTGTTGTTTCTTTTTAAACATATATATGCATGCATGCATATATATACATAAATATGTGTGTATGTGTGTCACATGTCCCCTACTTTATTTCCATTCTTGCCTTAAGTATCGTGATTTTTTTCTTTTCATTTTTGTTCTTGTACCAGTTCTGTTGTTTGAACTCAGGGCCTGGGCATTGTCCCTAAGATTTGCTCAAGGCTAGTGCTATACCACTTGAGCCACAGCTCCACTTCCAGATATGGGTAGCTAATTGAAGATTAAGAGTGTAGTGGACTTTCCTTCCTGGGCAGGCTTTGAATTGTGATCCTTAGATCTCAGCCTTCTGAGTAGCTAGGATTACAGGTGTATTGTGATTTTTTTATGTAAGAGCTTCCAAGAGTCTATTGGCAGCAAATTCAGATTTTAGTGCAATAAATTTGTCTGGAAGGTCAGAATTCACACTCTGCTTGAGAAGTGTTTGGCAAGTAATGGAGACCTGATATTACTGCACTTAGTATTGGGTCAGACATGTTTTTATATTATTTGACAAAAAAGCAAGTAAGCAAAAATGGGCATTTTTTGATAGCATAAACGATAGGTCAAAGTTATCTATAGTGATTCCACAGTGAAAAATAAGAGCGGATGAAATACTGAATGAATGAGTTCAGGAAATTCTAATTATAGTGCTTCTTGGAGTGGAACTAAGATATTCTCCAACACTTCTTCCCCCACTTAGAGTACAGTTGACCCTCTGTTTTCAGGGCTTCTTCATCCACAGATGCAAGCAACCACAAATCGAAAATATTGGGGGCAGGGACTGGATGGGAAAAGGAAAGGAAACGGTGACATTGCTCCCCCCCAAAAATGTACTCATGACCTGACTTACGAAATGTACAACACCTTAATAATAAAACATTTTAAACTTTTTTCACCAAAACTGTCATATGTAAGGAAATGGTACAGATCTTTGTTCTTATCAAGTGCAGTATAAAGATTTGCATTTAGACCACATTTGACATAAGCAATCTAATGATTCAATTTTTTTTGCTAGTCCTGGCACTTGAACCCTGGGTATGGGCACTGTTCCTGAGCCTCTTTCTGCTCAAGGGTAGCACTCTACTACTTGAGCCACAGCACCATTTCTGGCTTTTTCTGAGTAGTTTATTGGAAATAAGAGTCACACAGGCTTTCCTGCCCAGGCTGGCTTCAAACCATGATCTCAGCTTCCTGAGTAGCTAGGATTACAGGCATGAGCCACTGGCATCTGGGTATGATTTAAATTTTATGGGAGCATGATTTTGGTATCCACAGAGGGTCCTAAGATCAATCCTTCACAGATACGAAGGGTTAATTATAGACGGCACTGTTGGCAACTCTCTTGTTTAAATCTTCTGCTAAGCTGTTGGCCCCTCCTCCACTTGTCTTGCTTTAAAGTGTCTCACCTTACACTCAACTATTTCTAGCACAAATCATACCACAATTGCCATAAAGAATGGCACCCACCATTTGCTATTTGACAGTTCAGACGGTGGAGGTCTTTAAACAGCAGAGTGAGTTTTTTTTCTGAGTATTAATGTGATGTTCTTGAACCCTGGGGAAATTATCCTAGAACAGCCTTATTATCTGTCAAAGGATCCTACAAAGCCCTTGTGTAGAAAAGATACCTGCCACATGACACAATGCAGCATTTAAACCATTTCTTTTTAGCAGCAGTTGTTTTAGAGTTCTAGACTACAGAAAGGTAATTGTTCATTAAATTTATAATCCAATACTTAGACACAAATATCACCTGTAAAATCTGGCCCAGTTTCTTTATCTATCATGTGGCAATAATGGCACCTGCTCTATGAGCTACTATGAGAATTGAAAATGTGAAAGCAATTGAAAAGTTGTCCGACAACTGCTGAAGTCTGCTGGCAGTAGTTCTCCACTGCCTACCTGTTTGGGAATTACTTCAGCTTCAGAGTTGCTTCAATCATGGTCAAGACCCAGTGCCAGCCTAGTGCGGCTGCTTCATGCTTGTAGTTCTAGTTGGAACAGGTGCCCTTCAATGTTGAACACCAGGAACAGAAAGGCTCCTGGCTGCTGGGCTGGCCCAGCTTTTCAGCAACTTACATAATCACCAAAAGCTTCTGTCCAGCCCCATTTTCCCTTTGCTCCCCACTCTGCTTCTTTGCCTTCCTTCTCTCCCACAGATCCTGGGAGGACTCTGCCTTCTGGTCTCTGTCTTTTGAGTAGTGTGCTTGCTGAGGAACTTAACTCAAAAGAATCTGGTTCCAAAAATGGGATGGGGTTTGGAGCTGCATCCTGTGCCATCTGGTTGGCAATGAGACACGGTTGCGCACAGAGAATACAGGCAACAGCCACTGCTGCAACTTGCGCTGGCGGCTGCAGTGCACTCACTGCACCAGGCTATCTGTGGTCTCAACAATGCAGGAACATGAATAACTTAGAGGACAATACAGGTGGCCATTGCCACGCCTAATTGGCACTTTGGGAAAGTCTGTGATTCTTTGATTTTTCAAAGCGAAGTGTATAAAGCCAAAAGATCTCCTTGGTTTCACTGAAGGAATGTCTTCTCTCTTGTAGCAGATGTACAGAGAAAGCTAGAGACAGGCTCAGAATTTGTTATGAAGATAGATTCAAACAAGTTAATCTCTCCAACTGGAGAGAATAAAAGAAACCTGATAGATGAGGGCATTTGAGTTAAGGTCCCTACAGAACCGAGCTGGCCCATCAGCTTCCCTTTGTATGGGCTACTACTGTCTTCTTGAGGACAATGCAATGTGTGTCTTCAACCTTCTCTCCTGGCCACTAGGCCAATTACTAGGTTTACATCATAAGGTAGCTCAGCTGGACCAGAAAGAAACCATTGCAAGGCCTAGCAGACACTAGAGAAGCCAGAACATAATCCATGGGACAAAATTTCTGAGAATGTTGGATAAAACCAAGCTAACCATGACTTTCAATGTTTATTGGAAGTGTTGTCATGGAATGCAACACTCCAGCAAGGCCCCCAGAAAATGGTGCAAACACACTTCTAGTATGGCTGCAAGCATCCAGGGAAAAGCAATGGTCCACGCTACATGAGGGTGAAATGACAAAATTGACTTGGCAGGTGTAAGAAGAGGCTCAGAGAAGCAGGCATGCTGGAGTGGATATTCTGTGCAAGTCACAGATAAATATGTCCTGTAGAAGGGTCCAGAGTAGACACCGTAGTAGTAAATAACATGTCAGGTAGAGTAAATAACATGTCAGGTAGACAGGCACCAAAATCTCTACGAATTTAGTGGTAACTTCTCTCCATAGGCCAGGGCTTTACGGAACTGCGCTAATGATAGCAACGAAGATCATAGGCTATCTCCTTTCCACTTAAACCCCACTCACCCTTTTCAATACAATAGAAGCCAGGTTTAGTATTTAACCATGAGGAGTCAGATGGATGTGATTATTGTAATGAGTAATAGACTTGGGCTGGAAATTACAGAGAATTATGGAGATGGCTCATGAGAAAGACAGATGAGTAGCCAAAACAAGTTCTACTGACCTTAGCATCCATTGATAACTACTTCTCTCTTGGTGTGCTACTTTTACATCACTGTAAAGAAATATCAAGCTGGTCTGGTGGCTCATGCCACCTACATACTCAGGAGGTTGAGATCTGAGGATCACAGTTCAAAGCCAGCCCAGGCAAAAAAGTCTGTGACACTCTTATCTCCAATAAACTACTCAGCAAACACCAAAAGTGGCACTGTGGCACAAGTGGTGGAGCAATAGCTAGCCTTGAGCACAAAGAAGCTCAGGGACAGTGCCCATGCCCTGAGTTTAAGACCCAGGACTGGGGGAGGGGGAGTGAAGAAAATACCTGACAGTACTACTTAAAAGGAGAAATTAGTTATTTTTAGCGTATAGTGTGTGATGTGTCATGTGTTATGATGGGGATAGTGTAGCTGAGCAGCTCACTCCAGGCAGCCAGGGAGCAGAGAGACAGAAAAGTGATCAGCTATAATTTTCACAGCCACACCTTCAGTGACCTTCTACCTCCAGTTAAGCCCCTATCTCCTAAAGTTTCCAACATACCCTAAAATAGTACCAAGAACTAGGGACCATACCTCACCACCTGACCCTGTGGGAACACTTCATACTCAAACCAGAACAATAAGCTACCATAGATGAGATTGCCAAATGGTGATTTACTTTTTTTCTCTGATTCCTTCTGTAACTTTCACCTGACCTTCCTACTAAAAGGAAGAACTCTCCCTTTGCCTTAATTGTTTATGACACATGGACTTATGGATTCCTATTTTAATCAAGACTTTACAATATTACATTCTCATTCTTCTATATGTGTGCCAGTCCTAGGGGTTGTTAAGTGTAACTTGGGGCATGGGTTGTCTCTGAGATTTTCTGCTCAAGTCTAGAACTCTACTATTTAAGCCACAGTTCTACTTCTAGGTATTTTGGTGCTTAATTGAAGATGACTCTCACAGACTTTTCTGCTCTGCTGGCTTCAAACTGTGATCCTCAGATCTCAGTCCCCTGAGTAGCTAGGATTACAGGCGTGAGCCACTGGCACTTCACATTCTCTTTATTTTTATGCTCAAATTATACTCAGTTTGTCCAGGAAACGCACACTCAAATCTGGTGTTTTTTTCCATGTTCTTATTATCCACTGAACATTTCTTTATTTTCCAGTTTCTCTGTCCCCTTGCCTTCCAAGGGAGTATGATATTTAGAAATCCAGGTCTGGAAGGGAAGCTTCACTTAAAATTGGAAGTTTCTAAAGGGAGTGATAATAAACGATGTCATTTAATTGGCACATTTAACCAGAACTCACATGATAACATTTGAATGTATATTTGTTGAGAGTATTTTAGTTCTTTTCTGATAGACAAGTGTTTAGAAAGTGGAAAAATGTGTCAACCAAAGAATAAATCCAAATGTATGTGGAACCAGCTAGAAGTAGACTTTGTATCTTTTGAAACACTGTATTCAGTGGTTCTGAAGACAAGCAGTATATAATGAAAATGAAGAAATAAGAGCTATAGATAGAAATAACTATGGCTAGCAGGGCACAGGTGGCTCATACCTGTAATCCTAGTTACTCAAGAGGCTGAGATCTGAGGATCCTGGTTTGAAGCCAGCCCAGGCAGGAAAGTCCATGAGACTCTTTAAAAAAAAAAATTTTATTCTGCATCTTAACACAGGAGCCCAGTAAGCCATCAGTAAAGATTTTTAAGTAGTTGAGCCTAAGAATACAGAGAAGAACCTTGTAGTCTGTATTCAGAGACTCCACTTCTTGCATAGGGAGAATCCTTTATTCTCTAGGTTTACATGTGACATTGCAATGTGCTATGTGGTCTTTTGTTGGGAATTATTGATAACAGCTTACTGTTGTCATATAGAGCTTTATATCCTGTCACCACCCAATATTATATGCATTGTTCAAGATTTATTATTTATTATTTACTTATTTATTTTTGGGTCCAGTCATGGGGCCTGAACTCTGGGCCTGGGCGCTGTCCTCCAGCTCTTCAGCTCAAGGCTAGAGCTCTACCACTTGAGCCATAGCACCACTTCCGGCTTTTTTCTTTTTGCTTATGTGGTACTGAGGAATCGAACCCAGGGCCTTATGCATGCAAGGCAAGTGCTCTACCATTGAGCCACCTTCCCAGCCTGCATTGTTCAAGATTTAACACTCACATAAACTCCTTGACACATTAAGAATCCCACTTTTTGTTTAAATGGAATCAAAAATCTCACTAGACTTTTAGAAGTCTAGTGAGAAATTGTCCCAGCTTGGGGAATGTAGCTCTGAGGTAGAGAATGTACTTAGCATGTGTGAAGCCTGGGGTCAATTTCTGGGATACACACACACACACACACACACACACACA
>NW_012267278.1:3393322-3417167 GCF_000151885.1 Dipodomys ordii | reverse complement strand
ACACACACACACACACACACACACACACACACAGAAGAAGAGGAAGAATAAGGAAAAAAGATATGTGGGAGAAAACTGCTTTCAAAACATGTGGTTTTATCATTGTTACTTTTCCAATGTACTTTGGGAAATTAGTACATTGCCTATGAAGTAAAAAAAATCAAAAGAAAAGAATCAATCACTATAGTAACAAGAATGACATGCAGAGGTATGCAAGGTAAGCAGGATGAAATATTATGGAATCAACTATGCAAAATGCAGGTTAAAATTAAGCTGTAAGAAGCAATTTGTAAATGCATTCTAAAGGTGATTTTTCTAAACTTTCCTCATTTTAAATACATGTATATATCTCTCTCTATGTGTTTATACACACACACACACACACACACACACACACACACACACACACACAAAGATTTCAATTCAATGTATCAGTTTATAAATATTACGTGTCTTGATCAATGTCCCCTATCATTGTTCTCCCAATCTTACAGTGTCTTTTCTAATTTTAAGACAAGCTTTGTTTTATTTTTAGTCAATAAGATTTTAAATTCTTAATCAGAATTTTGAAATATATCCTGTATAAAAGTTGTCTGGTTGAAAATTACATATATACTGTGTTAAAATTTACAACTGCATACTTGTCTATGGAAAATCTCCACAAAAGTGCAAGACAAAGACCTTAATAAGTGAAACCATATGAATTTGCATATTCAGTATAAAATAATTGCTCTAATTATGTAAATCATTCCATTTGCTACTATTTGGTGAGAAAAGTATTTAGGCAGCCTTAAAAGGAAATGTAAGCTTCAGTTATTATTTCTAATATACACAAAATGACTATAAAACTTAAATTAGTTTAAGTAGCTCTTGACGTAAAAGTGAAGGCCAAAACATACCACATAATTTCTCAGTGATACAATTTCAAATGCATTCTCATAAAGAAAAGAAAAACAAGCATTCTTCCTTCCTTCCTTCCTTCCTTCCTTCCTTCCTTCCTTCTTTCTTTCTTTCTTTCTTTCCTTCTTTCTTTCTTTCTTTCTTTCCTTCTTTCTTTCTTCCTTTGTTTCTCTCTCTCTATAGTCATTCTTGTTACTACAGTGATTGATTCTTTTCTTTTGATTTTTTTTACTTCATAGGCAATGTAATAATTTCCCAAAGTACATTGGAAAAGTAACAATGATAAAACCACATGTTTTGAAAGCAGTTTTCTCCCACATATCTGTTTTTCTTATTCTTCCTCTTCTTCTGTGTGTGTGTGTGTGTGTGTGTGTGTGTGTGTGTATCCCAGAAATTGACCCCAGGCTTCACACATGCTAAGTACATTCTCTACCTCAGAGCTACATTCCCCAAGCTGGAACAATTTCTCACTAGACTTCTGAAAGTCTAGTGAGACTTTTGATTCCATTTAAACAAAAAGTGGGATTCTTAATGTGTCAAGGAGTTTATGTGAGTGTTAAATCTTGAACAATGCATATAATATTGGGTGGTGACAGGATATAAAGCTCTATATGACAACAGTAAGCTGTTATCAATAATTCCCAACAAAAGACCACATAGCACATTGCATGTCACCTGTAAACCTAGAGAATAAAGGATTCTCCCTATGTAGGAAGTAGAGTCTCTGAATACAGACTACAGGGTTCTTCTCTGTGTTCTTAGACTCAACTACTTAAAAATCTTCTTTACTGGTGGCTTACTAGGCAGAATAAATATGAGGCCTGTGCAATCCAGCTCTAATTACACAAACTCCACTGACTAGAACAAACAGTGAGACAGGTATGAAGAGTTCAAACAATAATGTATGGGAGAGGACAGGGAGAGTTGCCAAATTTCCTGCACTAAAATCTTAATTATCTTCTATAAAGACTGATAATTATTTTTTTTTGTATTTCAACCATCTTTTTTGAGATAAGACTCTCATGGATTTTCCTGCCTGGGCTAGCCTCAAACTTCAGTCCTCAGATCTCAGCGTACTGAGTTGCTAGGATTACAAGCATGAACCACTGGTGCAAAGCTTAGGAAATTTCATTCTGCTGAGAGATGACAAAAATCTAGTTATGACATGAAAATGAAACATGGAACTCTCATAAGCCAGTGACACCAAAAATATGCCTCCCACAGCTGGGCCAACTTTCTGGTAACTTTCATCTGGGACATAACTCATTAAATTCTAGTCTATGGCAATAATGGAAAAATTCAGTGGATAAAGATAATATGTCTACCTTATTAAGTGCTAGAGGCTAAGATAGCAAATTGAAAATGTTCCCATCCTTTTAAAAAGGGAACTTTTATTAAGTACATCCATCTTATATAAGATCTCACTAAATTTGTCTTGGCTATCCTCAAACTCAAGATCTTCCTGCCTCCTAAATAGCTGAGACGGCAGAAATATGCTAACACCTTGAAGCTAAGTCTTCTATCTAGAAGTGGTAGTGCATGTACATAATCCCAGCTGTGTGGGAAAAAGAAGTAGGAGGATCAAAGTCTGAGAGTAATAATGGGCAAAAGCTCTTGGAGACTTGACCTGAAAAATAAGTTAAAAGGAAAAGATGGGCATTAAGGTGTGGCTCAAGTGGTAGAGTGCTCTTCTAGCAAGAGAAAGAACCTGAATTTAAACACTAATACTGCCATAAAAGAAAAAAGAAAAAAACACACCAAAGACTAGAAATGTTATGCGACCCTAGACAAAGGGGAACCTAAAGCTTGCACGCCAATTCCTTATCCTATACGCAGATAAAAATATCATCATATTACCTCCTATGGTGTTTCCACACTAGTAAACAGGTAAGACTTCAGAGAAGGATGTTAATAATTAAGAAAAGAAGCCAGGCACCAGTAGCTCGCACCTGTAATCCTAGCTACTCAGAAAACTAAGATCTGAGGATTACAGTTCAAAGCTAGCCTGGGCAAGAAAGTCCATGAGACTCTTAGCTCCAATGTATCACAGAAAAAGCCAGAAGTGGTGCTCAAGTGGTAGAGTGCTAGTCTTAAGCAAAAAAGAGCTTAGGGACAGTGCTCAGGCTCCAAGTTTAAGGCCCAGGCCTGGGGGGGGGCGGGGGGAAGGGGAGAAACAGAAAGACAGACAGACAGAGACAGAGAAAGACAGAGAGAGACAGAGAGAAATAGAGAGAAAGAAGAAATGAGAAAAAGGAAGAAGGGAAGAAAGGAAGGAAGGAAGAGAAAAAAAAGAAAGAAAGAAGGAAGGAAGGAAGGAAGGAAGGAGGAAGATGGGAAGGAGGGAAGAAAGGAGGGAGGAAAGAAGGAAGGAAATAAAGAAAATAGTTTCTTATTCCCTTTGTTTTCAGACAAACAGAAAAGGGAAGAGCTGAATGATCTCAAGAGATACAGAGGTGCAGCTGAGACTGGACTAAAGGACAGGTGGAGCAGCACTCAGATTCCTGCATGCCCTCCTGAAGTTCCCTTGATAAAATCCCCTGGGCTGTGTACAGGAGATTTCAACAATCCTAGAAACTGGCAGAACGAGTGACACAGAAAAGAAAAGCTATTTCTCAATTCCCTTAAGCAACAGATCATAATGCAGCGAACTGTGGAGCTTCAAAATTCCTATGTCAAAGGGCCCTTGGAGAGGTAAACCTAAGTGTTGGTGTCCTTACTAGAGCCCCTGGTGCACATGGAAGGAGCAGCCAATTGAAAAGGCAGGAGCACGGGGGTGAGGGGGCGGGGGGGGGCGGGGGGGGGGCGGGATTTGCAAGCCAACCAGATAGGTCTTAGAAGAGCCCAACCTGCTGACACCTTGATCTTGAACTTCTAGTTTCTAGAACTACAAAAAAAAAAAAAAAAGGAATTCTGTTGTTTGAGTCATTCAGTTCATGGTATTTTGTGATGGCTGCCTGGGTAAATTAATATACAAGACAAAAGAATATCACATAAAACATCTCCCAGAAAAAAAAAAATCTAGACATTCTCCCTTAATAAAACCTCTCAGTCCAGCATCTTACAAAGCACAAAAAGTTGTCATCTAAAAGTTCAGTAAGCATTGAAAGATTAAACTTAGAGCTTGACTATTTACAATTAAAGCTGTCTTCCGAAAGGTTACATCTTAAAGGTTGTGTCCAATACGTGTGCGCGCCTGTAGCTCTCCCTTGTAGCTCTCTGATAATTGTCTCCTGAGCCATTTCACAGCTCCCTAATTGGTTTTATATTTTTCAAGTGCCAGTTTTAAGATACAAGCTGTTTACAGTTTCACTACTCCTGGCAGAGTTGGGAAATTGGGGGTAGCTGTTGACAGAGCTGTTTCTAAGAAACTCATTTCTTGTTTTCCCTGGATACAGTCTGTGCAGGGAGAAGAGTCCTACAGGACAAACTTGGGGAACAAAATATGAACTGCCAAGCAGGGTGTGATTCGTGGCAGGGTGACATTCATGCATCATTTACCAGCTGTGAACTGAGATCTTTTCCCCCACTGACTGCAAGCCCCTGCTGAGGCAGAATACCATGGCAGCAGGTGCATGTTACAGAGACTACTCTTCTTGTGCCTTCTTGTGGCAGACAAGAAACATAGTAGGGAGAAGACCTGTGCCCTAGCTTCGATCTTAAATGTCTCCAAAGTGCACACATATTAAAGGCCTGGGTGGTACTATTAAGAGATGGTGGAATCTTCATAAAGTGAGACCTACTTTGCTCTTGTGGGGAATAGTGAGATGATGGCCCCTTCTTTTGCCTTCCTCTTTGCTCCCTGGCCATGAAGTGAGCAGCTTAGGGCCATCATGTATTCCCACCATAATGTGCTGCTGCTTGCCATAAACCTAAATCCAATGGGTCCAATTGATTATACCTCAATCTCAGAAACTGTGAGTCAAAATTGACCTTTTCCCTTTGCAAGCTTTTTAAAATGTAGTGATGGAAAGCTAACACACTCTTCCTCTTACAACCAGCCTTGTGATTGATTGCTTTGACCAGAAATCATATTCTGGGACTTCTATCTTCGTATTTGAAAGATCCATGTTGTAAGACTGACTACCCTTAAAATATACCTGGAACTCAAAAACTTAAATCCCCCTACAACAAATCTTCAAAGAAACAACTGCCCAATAAATAAGTGGGCTAAAGACTTGAAGAGAAACTTCTCTGAAGAGGAAAGAAGGATGGCCAATAGACGCATGAAGAAATGCTCAACCTCTCTAGCCATAACAGAAATGCAAATCAAAACAACTTTGAGATACCACCTCAACCCAGTTAGAATGACTATAATCAAGAACTCTAATAACAACAGATGCTGGAGGGGATGTGGACAGAAGGAAACCTTACTGCATTGTTGGTGGGAGTGTAAACTTGTTCAACCACTTTAGAAAGTAGTATGGAGGTTCCTCAAAAGACTCCACATAGAGCTCCCCTATGACCCAGCAATCCCACTTTTGGGCATTTACCCAAATGTTCACAAACAAGAACACACTAAAGCTATCAACACGACTATGTTTATTGCAGCCTTATTTACCATAGCTAAGATATGGAACCAACCCAGATGCCCCTCAGTAGATGATTGGATCAAGAAAATGTGGTATATATATACACAATGGAGTTCTATGCCGCACCATCAGAAAGAATGACATTGCCCCATTTGTTAGGAAATAGAAAGACTTGGAAAAAGTTATATTAAGTGAAGTAAGCCAGGCCCAAAGAAACATAGGCCCCATGGTTTCCCTTATTTGCAATAACTAGTATATGTCTGAGTCAAGCAGAAAAGGTCAGATAAGTTGATGTTAGGGAAATGAACCCTAAGATATGTATTCAAATGTTTTTTTCTTTCATGCGATTGTTTCTGACACATTTATAAGATTATTTCTTTGTTGCTTTGTATGACCCTCCCCCACGGTATAATCTCTGCTTTCACTGTATTTGATGTTGTTATAATTTGTGGAGGGAAAGGGAAAAAACAAACCATTGCAACAATGAGATGTACAAGTCGTTATGTCAAAAACGAACTTTACAACTTTGGTGGGGGGAGGAGGGTTGGGGGAGTGGGGAAGATGGGATGGGAAGGGGAAACAAAGGAGGAGGCCACAATGCTTGATAAGAAATGTACTCATTATCTTGCCCATGTAATTGTAACCCCTCTGTACAGTATTTTTACAATAAAAAAAAAAGACTGACTACCCTGAGACAATCATTATGATAGGAAGCCCAAATCAGAGGCCACACAAACATATTCCTGACCAGCCCCTGCCTCACATGTCAATCATGGAAATAGGCTATCTTGGATGGTCTAGCCAGTAGATACCAGAGATGCCAAACCCCACACCACTTTCAGAATTATGAGTAAATAATGAATTGGTATAGTTTAAACCACTAAGTTTTTATATGGTTTGTTACATAGCATTTGAAAACCAAAATCTATTTCTCAAGTCATTTCAATCATGTCCTTCAAGACCTACATCAAATCATCTTCTTTGGGAGTTTACCTGACAATCAAGGCAGATCATCTTATTTTAGAATTTAATTAAGAATTTGGATTATGTGGTTTCATAAATTAACTTCTCCCTGACATGCTTAATGATAATGGCAAATATTGAGAATTGTGGACTAGGCACTGTAGATGGTATTCCTGTTTTGCAGATGAAGAAATGTGGCACAAAAGAATTGGACAATTGTCCAAAGGCGGTGCTGAGGAAGTACATTAGCAAATGCACTTTCACATTATTACTGTATTGAATATTTCACCTTATTGCGTTAGTGAATTATTGTTTTAGTATGCTCTGAGTGTTCAGCGCTACCAAGGCAGTAAACGTGGATCAAACAATATCACATCTGCATTCCAGGTAAGACAAATAAGGAAGAATGAAAGAGAATAAACTGAGACACAGAAACTGTAGCCATGCATGACAGAATGAGAGCAGTAAGGTCCTATGGATTTGGGCACACCATCTGGCTGAGGTTGTGGTTCATGGGCTTACTGCGAGGTTTGCCAGTAGAGTAGTCTACTTCAATTGTGATGCATATAGGAAGACTTGCTGCTTTAACTTTTTTGTTTGTGTTTTTGTAACCAGCTTTCTCTTATTTGTACTAACTTAGATGAGTTTCTGTCCCTTGTCATAAAAACCAATTGTCTAAGGTCTCCAAAAGATCAAAGAGATGACCAAAGGAGATGACCAGATAATTCATGTTTAAAATTATACATACTGGGGGCTGAAGAGCTGAGGGACAGCGCTCAGGCCCAGAGTTCAGGCCCCACAACCGGACCCCCCCCAAAAAATATATATATATACATACTGGCTATGCAATTTTCTATTTCAGGTTTCCTGACAGGTTTTATATTAGGAGAGAAATGAAAAACCATGCCAGGTAACACAAAGTTCTCAGGAAGTAATCTGGTTATAAACATATTTCCTTAATAGAACACAATTTGGTTCTAACTCTCATTACCTTTTGATGACAGCAGTAAGACACTGCTGATTTGGTCAACAGTTTATGAGTCTTCCTCTGATGTTCACAGCCCAGTGGCAAATACATAGCAGCTGCCATCATTCATCTTCATTTACCGATGGGACTCTAAGGGTGAGACTGTCAGAGGTCACATAGGCAGTAGAAATCTGACTTGCCCTTTGGGTTCCAGGGCCAGGGCTCCATCAATCACTGGTATTCCCCTTTGCTGCTATTTTTGCTCATACTGATTTCTGGGTTCCACAAGAGCCTCTCCAGGGCCAAGTATTTTGAAGAGAGGGGACATTATTACATTGTGGTCAAAATACTGTTAGTACTTATTATTAGTTATTTGTTTGCAGAGGTTTCCTTCTGTGCTCTGAAGAGCATTCTGGCTTTGAAATGTTTTACTGAACCCACTTCTCCTGACTTTATGAGGACCACTTGAACTCCTTTTCTGCCATAAAAGTGCCCATATATGCTTTTTGAAGAGTTTCACTATAGCACAACATTCAAGTGAGACAGCTGGGTAATCTGTACTCACTTCCTGTGGATGATCTGAAATATAACATTATATGCTCACACCTGCCTCCTGATCAGAAAGTGGTAGGTAAGTATGCTTGACTGCTCCCAAACCAAGAGGCTTATTCTTTTTGAAATGTTGTATTCTTTTGAAATGTTTTCAAATTTAAATTGCCATTGGAGGAATAATATAATGGGTTAAGCTCCAACAGAAATTTAAATTTTAGAAAAAACGAAAGAGGATTGCTTTTCTTTCTTTCTTTCTTTTCTTTCTTTCTGTTGTCACTGTTGTCCTTGTCAGTCCTGGGGCTTGAACTCAGGGCCTAGGCACTGTCCCTGAGCTTCTTTGTGCTCAAGGCTAGCACTCTACCACTTGGGCCACAGCACCACTTCCAGCTTTTTCTAAATAGTTCATTAGAGATAAGAATCTCATGGACTTTCCTGTCCAGGCTGGCTTCAAATTTCAATTCTTGGATCTCAACCTCCTAAGTAGCTAGGATTAAAGGCCCAGTTGACTGGCTCTCACTTTTCAAGAAGATTTCTTAAATTGAAGTAAGTCCTAATGGATGGAAGTTCAAGTGGTACATTGAGACAGGTGTGGAAACACAGGCCTGTCATGCTAGCAACTCTGGAGGCTGAGGCAGAATATGAAGTTCGAGTTCAACTCTGGCAACTTAGTAATGTTTTGTCTCAAAATAAAAGAATAAAAAAAGCAGCCGAGTGCTTGTTTTGGGGACCCTGGATTCAGTAGCCATATGAGAGGGTAAGGGAGCTGCACATCGACCTTCTAGGTTTGACATGAAGGTCATATACCATTTTCCAAGGGTTTTCTACATGGATTTTCCATTAGCTATGCCCTCCTTCAATCTCCCTATATCAACCACAGAACTGGCTCTTACATTGTTCAGGTAGAATGCCCAAGAATACCCAAGAGGCTGTAAAGAGAAGAGCTACTAGACTGCCATTCTATACTCTATAGGTTCAATTGCTGTCCTGTCTTCTCTTCACTAGATAAAAGCCAAAACTGGTTCCTAACTATATAGATTTCTGTCATAAACACAGAAGACTCTATCATCCACTCACTGAGAACCACATTACTGCTTCTTAGGGGATGGTTGGGGGAAAATGGTTAAACCCTGACAGTGCCATTTCCCAGTCTGATTCCTATTGTGTCTTATTATGCTTTGATCTTAAATTGCAGACAGGATGTTATCAAGACCTGAAGGTAGTTTTCTTCTTTGTCAATAGGGATCCAGAAAGTTTTTGGAATTGCACAAGTCTAGGAGAACCACCAACACAATTTAATATATTTGTTTGAAGCAAAACAAGCATGCCAGGAAGAATCCACCTTGATCTATACTTCCTTTAAAATGAGTCTAGCTCATACAGTCAGTGCATCTGCACTTTCATCTCAGGATCCACCTTAGCATCAAAATTTTCTTTTCCTACCAAACTAAACCCTCGGACTGGAAGAGCATGTGGCTGAACACTCTGTATTTCGGAATTTCCCATTTCTTCCTCTATAGGGTTTGACCCTTTGGGAATTCTTGTAAGATTTTTGCTGAGAATTTTTTTGTTTTTCTTTCCTTCTTCATTTCTTTCTTTTTTACCTTGATGTCTAAGACACTGAAGTGACTTGGTCAGGTTGGGTTTTTTTTTTTTAATTTTAGGATAGATAACAGTTTGTTGTGTGGTGATGGGCATATCCTGCCCAGTGCGGGGTGTTGAACAGCATTCCTGGCCTCTGTACACTAGATGCCAGTAACACTCCTCTCCTTTCTCCCCCTAGGCACACTACAAACAGTTCTAATTTCGGATGGTCTTTATGACTTCTTGTCTGTATGATAGTACAAAATCGATATGCACTCACTAGCAACTGCATCTTGGATTTTGACTTCAGGTCTTTCCTGGGGCTGGTGACGTACAGTATTGATGCTTTTCTAAGTTGCTGCGCGGCAGTAACAACCACAGTTGCTCAGACTCAACAGTGTACCAGGATCTTCCACTGGTTAAGTGTATTAAATGCATTTCAAACTTACAATATTTCCAACTTATAATGAGTTTTGCAGGACATGATTCCATCATAAATCAAAAGGGATCTGTCATATGATAGGCAACAAGGTCTCTGAACATTGCAAACGTGCCCTGGAAGAGCAAATTGCTTCAGAGGGAAATCTGCGGTGCTTAGGGTGGGAAGTAAGGAGCCTTCCAGGCTGATGACTTTTGCATGACTTTTGT
Organism: Dipodomys ordii; assembly: GCF_000151885.1. Taxonomy (NCBI): domain Eukaryota; kingdom Metazoa; phylum Chordata; class Mammalia; order Rodentia; family Heteromyidae; genus Dipodomys; species Dipodomys ordii. The sequence goes on along the minus strand of NW_012267278.1, from coordinate 3,407,027 downwards.
GGAGCTCTCTGCCACACTCTGAATCTTGTAGCAACTCTCTTCACATAGTTTCCTAACAGAATACATTGAGTATTCACATGATGGGCTTTTTAGTAAGTGCTTTCACACATTAGCTCGCTAAATCCTGACAATAGCCTTATGCGTTAAGTACATTTGTGAAAGATTCCCATTGTCAAAGGGAGACACTGAGGCCTGGTAAGGTGAAGTGACTTGCCTGTGGTCACCCAGAGACAAGGCTAGGGACAATATTCAGAGGCACCCTCCTGACCCAAGCTCATGCAGACACCGCAATTGTCAGTTAGGCTTTATAACACCAAGCAAAAAGTCCATTGGATTTCATGGGCTTAATGATTTCTGAAACCTCTGAATCTTGATTCATTTGCCTCCTTTCATGTCATGTTTTTACAAATACCAGGAGAGCAATAATCATTTGAACAGTTACATTGACTTAGGACAATAAAACCCACTCTTGTTTTTGTCTTGAAATTACAATGGAATACTTTGCCATTCTTAGTGGACTACAGTTCTTCTAGCACCCCTACTGCATCCACTCTTCATGGCTGCTCCTCAAGCTCCTTTACTTGTCCTTCACATAATCCCTTTAATTTTATGAATAAGACATTTTATATGTCAGATATTACTGCAAGGAACAGTAATGAGGAAATCCATAGCCAAACTTCTCAAAAGGAAAACAAGTGAATAAGAAAAGAAGGAAGGGTAAAAAGGAAAACTGACACAAGATTTTCTAAACCTCTTGAATTGAAGGTTTAGAAAAAGATCACAGTGCTTTGTAAAATAGCACATTTGATTACTAGTTTAAGAAAAATCATTAAGCATGCCTTTGGTATACCAGAAGGCAAGGAGCAAGCGTGTAAGTTCCATTAGATCTAATACTGAGCACAGAGTTGTATTTTTAGAAGAATAAGATTAGAATGTGGAACTACACTTACAATTTGAAAGTAATATGTTGACAACAGTTTTAACTACAGTTCTCCCTGATCTCTTTCAAAACTGTAAGTCTAGTCCAGATTGAGTACTGTGGGAAGCAGGGACAATACTACGTACATACTGACCTTTCCTGAAAGAAAAACATAGCCCAGAGCTCCCCTTTATTCTTCTCTTACCTAATAAAATAATAAGCCATGACTTCTTCCAGGAAAGAAGATTTTAAGGATTTTAATGGACTTATTTTAGATAGAATTTAGTGGTTTTCAAACTGCAGGCTGTAATCCTCTACAGGCCAGTGAAAATCAGCTTCGTAGACTGCTAACAGTACTTTAAATGCACAAACACATAAACAAATAAAATACTAGACCCTGACAACAGGTCTGGTGAGAAGCTTTGTGGTAGAAGATGTACTCAGGAAAGGTCATCCTTGAGTTCTATCTGGAGAGGAACTTACATGTAAATTCCATTTCTAGGACTCACTAATCCAGCTAGATGTGATGATACCCACCTGTAATCTCAGCACACCAGAGGCTGAGACAGGAAGATCAGGACAAGAAAACAAAGAAGAAAGAAAGGAACAAAGGAACGAAGCAAGGACAGAAAGGAAGGAAGGAAGGATGAATGGAAGGGAGGAAGGAAGGATGAATGGAAGGAAGAATGAATAGAAGGAAGGAAGAAAACCTCATCCACTAATCTATTAGTGACTAAACCTTTTCCTACTAATCAAACTGAATCCAATCAAATGGAATCTGCTTATCAACAGTATACTTAGACCCAGCCTTCTTCTCAACATCATATGCAAGTGGGAACATGAATGTGGAGTTTTTCTATTGTCAAATACTTGAGAAACATTGTTCTCTTGTAGTCTCTTGTAAATTTGCCACGCACATTAGCCTATAAAAGATCATCAGCAACAGACAGAATTAACTTTATTCAACTCAGAGGTTCCCAAGGGCTTAAAGCCCTTGCTTTATTAAACAGTCCCTGAATCCAGCTTTCAGCTGCTGTCTCTTCCCTGTGGCCCCCTCCTCTTAGGACTGTGTCAAAAATACAGCCTATACTCAGCAGCACATGGTAGATTCTCACCAATTTCCTGATGGAGATAGCAACAAAGTTTTCTAAATTACCTACTTGACAGCGTGAGGACCTGCAATGTGGAAGGCCCAACCATCATACTCTCTCTCCAGCTTTTTTTTTTTTTTTTAGGGAGGATTTCCTGTTCGAAGTTGATCTCTGCCCCTGCTGTTTGTGGAACTGAGCTGCATTGAATGCAGTGGCTGGTCGGTTGCTCGTTGTGGGTAAGGTCTGCTTATTTGTTTTTAACATCATGTTATATTCCTTTTCATTTTTCCTCACGTGGGTGCTGGGCTGTGAAGCGTGGCGGGAACACCTGCCGGTGTGAACACAGCACTATGAACTCAACCATGCAGTCTCCCCTCACCCTCCACCCCTTTTCTCGTGTTCAAATAAGAGAGAAGCCCTACTGGCCTGAACTTGCGGTCTCTCCTTGGAGCTCAATAAGGAACTTAATTTCTATATGGCTGCAAAATAGTCGCCACTAGTCTTTCCGTTAGAAACAGGTGCCAAGAGGAAACGCTTAATTTTTCCACTGGGCAAGGACACTGTCAGACAACACTCCAACCAAACTAGATCTGTTTATGCAGCTAAATTATAGGTCTAAGTTCTTCCTTATTGCCTCAGGATCTGTCTAGTAGCTGACTGCAAGTGACTCCTACACAGACACCTCTGTTTGACCCTACCTGATCAATGCCACCCGCTGCTTGTCCAGTTGCTACTTCTAGGTGGCAACCTCGTTCTAGTTCCCTCCAAAATAGGCTGGGGGGCTGGAAAGGTGGCTCAGTGATAGAGCACTTGCCTTGCATGCATGAGGCCCTGGGTTCGATTCCTCAGCACCACATAAGCAGAAAAAGCCGGAAATGGCACTATGGCTCAAGTGGTAGAGCACTAGCCTTGAGCTGAAGAGCACCCAGGCCCAGAGTTCAGGCCCCCACAACCAGCAAAAAAAAAAAATAGGCTGGGTTTGGGGCTACTTGAAAGACACTCTTTGAGCCTCTCCTTTGTCATCTGAAAAAGGAATCCTGCTTTCCTGCACTAGGGCTGGACAGGGATTTTCAGGTTTGCTGACTAGAGTGCCTTGATTCTGCCCCCAGTAAGAACCATTGAGACACCCACTGACTCAGATCTGATGGAGAAACACCCCCAGGGCTAATGTAAATAGTACCAGGGCCCAACCTTCCTCTCTGCCCAGCCTGTGCCCTGCTTATCCCAATCCACAAATCTTCTGCTTTCGTTTTATTTTCTTACTGTACATTTGAACTGTTCCAACCAATGAAATGCCACAAGAGCTCTAATTACCATGTCACTAAACTCTGCAAGTCTCTACAAAAAAGGCCTGGCTCTCTGAAGATTTCCTTTGTTCACTGTGCCTGTTAAGTATTGACTCTACCAGAAAGTTCTGGCTGTACCTGAGTAGGTCATAACAATAACATAACCCTCTTCCTTGTGCTTCCCAGATGGTTAAATAAAACAGGCACAGTCTGTAGAATGTTAGCAACAACTGAACGGAGAGAGAATAACGCAGGGGAGGGGCATAGGCAGGCCCGGGGAACTGATTGTGCTGAGATCTTAGGGTGCTAGGAAGGGTTCTCTGATCAATGGGTCTTTGTATAAAGTCTTTTAATGGAAAGTATGCGATAGTTGGGTAGGAGAAGCATATCTGAGTGATAAGATTCAAGACATGTCACACACAACACCTTGACATTCAAACAAATAACAGAAGCACACAGAACACACACTACCACCACCACCACTACCACCACCACACACCACTTCAGACCTCATGCAGGTCTGAAAACCTAGAAGAAACTTTGGACTTTTCCTCATTCTAGAAGGCCTTCTTCATACCCACAGGAAAGTTATGTCCTCATCTGTGAGGACAGGGAGACTTTGAGAATAATCTAAACAAGGACACTTTGCTTAGTGATCTTCAGTCTAGTCCTTTGAATCATGCTCATGTTGCCTAATCATATATTATCACCACAACTATCTACTTCCTCATCAAGCCTAGCATGAAAAAAAGTACAAAGGTCTGCCTCCTTCTTAGCATGTTCATTTCCTGGTATCGGCTCCCAGTGTCATGTAAAATTTACACTAAATAATTGTGGTGCTTTGTCTTTGTTATTCCCTCTTCTTATAAAGAACTCAGCCATGAACCTAAGTAGGAAAGCTATTTTCCCCTACATAGATTAAAAGGACAGTCTATGGGTAAAAATATATCTAGGAAGGTTAGAATAGAGGAAATAGCAGGACCACAGTGCAGGTTTGATGTACATAAAGTGCCCAGCACAAGGTAGCATTTAATAAATAGTAGTGTGTCAATCAGCTTTTTGTTATCATAACAAAATACTGGGTCAGGCTACTTTACATTGGGGTTCATGGTTTTCAGGGTATAAAGGTCTCAGGGCCACATCTGGTGATGGTCTTCTTGCTGGCAATGGCAACTTGCTAGCAAACTATCAAGTTGGCACAGCCCATCACAGGATAAAAGGCAAAGTGTACGGGGTCTGTGTCTGAGCTCTCTCCTTATAAAGCAGGATACAATCATGGAGGCTTTGCTCTAACGACCTTTTCTACTATGAATCACTCTCACATCTCTAAATATTTTCCTTGAATTAAGTCCCTCCCCCAATATCATTAACATCTAACTTTGGGGGATAGACTCTGGCTGAGTTCAGAAACAAACACCACTCGAGTCACAGCAGCTGATGGATAGTCATTTGTCAGGTGTCTGAAGATTTAGTGAAACAGGTGGGTGCCTGCATACCAGACTAAGGGGTCCAAAATCAGGTAGGTAGAGGAATGTTTAGCAATGTAAGGGCAGAAAGATTGTGAGTTCTAGGCCAACCTAGCTAAGCAAAGGTATCTGGACCCTCTCTCAGAAACAAAATACAAACAAGAAAGCTAAGGGGGCATATCTTTCGTTTAGAACATTTGATCAGTATGGAACCTTAAGTGCAATCTCCAGTAACACACAGACACACAGACACACACACACACACACACACACACACACACACACACACACACACAGATTTTAGTTGTAGCTCTAAGGTGACCCCAGTATCCAACTCAATAGCATTTCTAGCTTTTCTTCCTCAGAGGGTCCTAAGGTCACTGTCCAAGCAGAACAATGTGGATGGGAGGATTTCCTTTGCTGACCACAGGGCTGTAGTCCTTTAAGTGTAGCTCAGAGCAGCAGTAGCAGTAGTTCCTGGAAACTTGTTAGAAATGAAAATGGTTAATCTCAATACAAGTCTCCAGAATCAGCAACTTTGGCCCTGAACTCAGCAATGGTGTTGAAATAGCCCTCCAGGGATTCTGGTGTGTGTAAACTTTAAGGCTTACTTCAAGAGAGTTTGGCAAGGGGAGATAGTGGGAGAAAAATGAAGGAGTAGGTAACAATGTTCGACAAGAAATGTACTCATTACCTTACTTATGTAACTGTAACCCCTCTGTACAGCATCTTTACCACAAAATAAAAATTTTAAAAATACTAATATGTTTTAAAATTATAAAAAAAGAGAGAGTTTTTGCTCAGAAAAGTCCCCTAGCCAGACTAGAGAAGGTCTGACTAGGTCATTTCCTTTGCTCTCAGTAGACCCATACTTGGAGAACAGTTTGTTGTTGTTGGTTGAAGTTTCCTGAGATGTCCCCAGGCTCCTCCCCAGGCTCTCCATAGACCATCTGTCTCCGCAGGCTCATATCACCGAAGTCTGAATGCAAACAGCTCCAGCAGGGCTCCTAAACTGGTATAGAAGACTTCCCTTCCCCTTGGTACTTCCTCCCAAATTTGCACTATCTCCAAGAGCTATTTTAAGTTTGTTATTATGGAATTTAAAAAGAAAAAAAAAACTTTCAAAGCCAAGATAGAGCAGTTTGAAATTTTTGGAAAAGATTCAGTATTTATTCTTCCCAGAAGATGTTATCTTGCTGTTTACTGTGAATCAGATAATACACGATGCTCAGGAACCAAGGCTGTATTTAGTAACTACTCTGGCACCAAGAAAGCAAGTGACATAATTTTTCCATAGGAAAGGCTGCCAGGTGACTTACAGGTGGGGAAGGATGGGTTGGACACAGGGAAAGGAGGGAGGAGACCTCTGGAAATCTGATTCTGTTAGCCTTGATTGGATCCGCTCATGCTTTTTATGGGCCTAAACAGCCTTTCTCTAAGTTCACCCAAGATAAAATTACCTTGGGGTTTCATTTGAAACTTTAAAACTAGTGCTGCTAGGAAGAGGCTTTCCTTTCAGGTATTTAGAAATAATGTTTATTTTATTATGGTAGACTTTTGATGTTTCATAAATTTTCTGCTGTTTCTAATTTACTTAGAAAAATTTTGAGGAAGTTTATTTTTATTAGAAAGTTTATTTACTTAGAAAATTTATTAGCAAGTTCTGATAAAGTTTATTTTCAGTAATACTTTTTTTTCAAAATTTAGCTTATTGATATAATAGAGTATATTAATAGATTTAAAAAATATATCAGCTCATCCTGGAATACTCTAGGATGCTATTCTTTGGGTATATTGTTAAAATGTTACCTTTTAGAATTTTTAATTTTATTTTGTCCTTTTTCTCCTAAACCTCTGCTTACCTTCTTTCCCTTCACATTCTTCCCTCCCTTTCCCCCTTCCTCCCTTCCTTTCTTCCTTCCCTTCTTTCATTCCTTCCTTCCTCCCCTCCTCTCTTCCCACCCTCCTCTCCCTTTCCTTCCTTTCCCTTTCTTTCTTCTTTAGATAGAGTCTCAAACATAGCTTAAGCTGGCCTCAAGTCACAGGTTTCTCCTCCTTCCTTACTTTCTCTCTTTTTTTCTCCTTCTCTCTAACTTAAGCAAGCTAAACACAAACTATCACTGACTTCCATACCCAACTCTGTCTCTTCTGTTCTTTTTTGATTTGCCAAGCTCTGCTTTTCTAGTCATTTTGTCATTTGGTGAGGGGTTGGGAGAAGAGAACAGTAATACAGTCTCATGGTTGTAATCATGACTTTTAGGAGACTAAGACCTAGCAGATCAAGGTTCAAAGTCACCCTGGACAGAAAGCTTGGGCATAAAAGCCCAGGCCTGAATACAAGCCTCAGGATTGGCCCAAAAAAGTCAGGCTAGAGGCATGGCTCAACTGGTAGAACAGTAGCTGTGAACAAAACACTGAGCAAACACACAAGCTGAGCAAGCATAAGACCCCTGAGTTAAAGCCCTGGTACAACAAAAAAAGGTATATTCTTTATGACCAAGTGCAGAATTTCTTGTTTGATTTTTTTTAGGGTTTAATTGATATAACAACAACAATAACAACAAATTATGCTCTCTTTTTGAGGCACAGAATGTCTATACATAGTCACTAAATCAATTATATTGATCATATTGATCATTTCCTCAACCCTTAATTTCCATATGAGTGTCCCACCATCATTGTATTTGGCAGGGAGTGGGTTTCTCTTGAATTTCTGGGGGATTTTGTTGTTGTTGTTTTGTTGCCTTAGATTTGACTTCTATGTTATTTGCGCCTTTGGAATCATTGCACAATAATCTCTCAGTAGTACTTTTCCTCTAAATACTCCATTATATGCAATGATAATATTTTTTATTTATTTGTTTACTCATTGTCTTACTGTGTTGCCCAAGCTGGTCTCTGAGCTCTAGCAATTCTCCTGCCTCCTCCTGAGTAGCTGAGAGAATACAGGCACAAACTACCATACCTGTCTCCTTTCTTGTAGTTTTGCTTTCATTTCCTTCATTTCCAACTTTCTTTTCCTCCTTTCCTTCTTTCCTTCCTTCCTTTTTTTCCTCCTCCTCCTCGTCCTTTTCCTCCTCCTCCTTTAGTATGGGGACTGAACTCAGACCATTGTGCTTTCGTGGGGCCTGAACTCTGGGCCTGGGTGCTGTCCCTTAGCTCTTCAGCTCAAGGCTAGCACTCTACTACTAAGCCACAGCACTACTTCCGGCTTTTTTTTTCTTGCTTATGTGGTGCTAAGGAATCGAACCCAGGGCCTCATGCATGCAAAGCAAGCACTCTACCACTGAGCCACCTTCCCAGCCCCATCATTGTGCTTTCTAGGCAGGTACTTTACCAACTAGAACCACACTCCTATTTTGGCATTGGTTATTTTTAAGATAGTGTCTCACCCAGTAAACGTTGCATTTATAGACTCATCACTAAGACATTTCATGCCATACAAACAAATGTCCCAAAATGTCAAGTCTTAAACACCTTTTGTCCCAAGCATTTCTGATAAAGGATATTCAACCTGTACAATTGTCACCATTAAGTTGCATGGCCCCTCTGAGAAGATACCTTCAGCTATCTCCCAATTCCCTTGACTCAACAAGGAATCCAACTTTAGAATCACTTTACCTGTGCTTTCTCCACCCCTCCCCCACTTGAAATCTTGTTTATCTCCATAAGAAGTACGGCTAGATTTTCATTTGCACTGTCACCCCCCACTTCCACCCCTCCTGCACTCAGCACTACTGGGCTGGAATGGGTTTTGCTTTTCCTGATTAGCCTCTCTGTCTGCAGGCTCTTTGTAAGTACATGGTATTCTTCTAAGTGGCTCTTTAGGCTTCTGGGAATGGTGCTTTAAGTGGTAAAAGCTGAACACATGGTGGGAGGTGAAGAACTCTGAGATTTCACAAGCTGAATTGAAGAAACTTCTGGTTCCCTGCTTAGTACCTGCAGAACGCCTCCCTCTCATCTCCCAGACTTTTTATGCCACTCTAGCTTCAGGGTAGAGAACCCGGTCATCACCTCAGCTTTTTCTTGGCCTTGGTAAGAAAACTCAGCATAGAGACACTTAGGTCTGTAATAGCCCAATTCTTCTCAGGACTGACTGCTTCCATGCGTTCCCTTTGGCATTACTGTGTAGGAAGTAGGAGAAAGAACCTCACCATTCTGACTGCCTGGAACTCACCTACTATAGTTTAGAACTAGACTGTTCCCCCGACAGCCTGCATTTTGAACACTTGATCCTTACTCTGTGTCATTATTGGGAGGAGGCAGGATCCTAAAGAAGTGGGGCCCAGCAGAAGGAAGTCAAGTCATGTGGGACAGGACCTTGAGGGGAAAAGTGAGACCCTGACCCCTCCTTCTTTTTTTGCTTCCTGGACACAAGGAGGTGAGCAGTTCCTTGTGCTACACATTCCTACCATGATATATTGCTTATTACATGGGGCCAACTGATCAAGGACTGGAAAACTGTGAACCAAAAGAAACTTTGCTCTCTTTAACTTGATGATCTTAGACATTTCATTCTAGCAATGTCAAGCTGACTAACACACCCCCAAAGCCCAAGGCCCCGCTTGCATCACACCACCTCTGGAAATAGTGACTGTTTGACAACAGAGAAGAACTTGAGAAAGATGGGTCACATCTTGGTTGTCAAATTCCTAGAACCCCACTTCTGTCCCCTGTAAATGATTTCCACAGCCATTGAGCAGGCAGAGGAGTCTTGATAGAAAGAGTCAAGTTGGAGCAAGTAACTGTCCTGATTCCCATCCTGAAAACAAGCTCTTCCCATCCCAAGCTTCAGGTTAATGCATTGAGGAGACAAATGTGCTGACTTCCATGGTCCTTCACATTTTTAGCACCATAACATGGGAGATAAGAGAGAAGAATGGCACTTTCCCTATGAGAAAAGGAATCAGAATGTCTTAGAGCAAAAAGCAAGTCTTTCCTAATCCTGTTTTATCTGGTGAGCTATCCACCTGCAAAGAAAGAATCACTGCCAGCTCCCCTCAGAAAATATAAAGATCAGGCTGGTTCTGGAGAGGAAGATTGAGTGGGCATATTATTAACCTAAATGGAATTAGGTTTCTCTTTCAATAAAGATTCCCATTAAGGCTGAAAGCAATACAGCTACAGCGGTGCAGCAAAAACCACCTACTGCCTGTAGGAAGATGTGCTTGAATTACATCTGGCTGTGCACTCCATTATCACTTTGCAAAAGGCAGTAACTTGAGGTGGACCTCTGTGGTCACTGTGTCCTTCAGGTGATGGCCAAAAAGGAATTCTAGCTTAGCTGCAATCAATACTCTGAACATATATTACTCATGTATCAGGACACGACAAGAGACTGACAATGATTAATCAACTCATTATGAAGGGCTTTCTTCATTCCATAGTACATGACTAGTTGAATGTTTTTGTGTTTTTAGATTGGGTTGCAATGAAAATGCTATGACAACAAAATATTCATCAAGAAGAGCAAATCCTAGGTGCTGGTGGCTTACACCTATAATCCTAGCTAATCAGGAGGCTAGATCTGGAGGATCAAAGTTCAAAGCCATCCCAGGCAGGAAAGTCCCTGAAATTCCATCTCCAATTAACCAGCAAAATGACAGACTGGAGATAGGGCTCAAGTGGTAGAGTACCAGACATAAGCAAGAAAGCCAAATGAGCATGAGGCCCTAAGTTTAAGCCAGCAGCAGCCACAAACAATGAAACCCTATCCAAAAATAGCTAAAGCAAAAAGGTGTGTGTGTGTTACAAGTGGTAAGGAGCCTGTCTAGTAGGAAAATACAAGGCCCTGAGTTCAAACCCAAGGAGGAATCACCAGGGCCTGCTACACTGGGACAGGCAGTACATTTACAAATCTTCATCCTGTTTGATGAAAATGTCAATCATTTGTGAGACACTTGACAAAAGTCACACACTGGCCACCTGTATCAGCCCTCAAATTTGTTTTGTATGAGAACCAGCTTTTGTTTTGTTTTGTTTTGCTTTTTTAAAATAAATTCACTATTAGCATTAAAAAATTTTAAGTAGCCTAAAAGTCTGAAATTTTAGCTTTTCTTGGGAAAAAAAAAGATTGTCTGCCTATCATAGGCTGAAATTCTTACATACTGTCTACTGGCAGGATTGAGCAGTAATTGTCTCCATCACACAGGACAAGTGTTCTCTTATGCTCCCTGGCTTTCTTATTTTACACCTAACAACTTCTCTCATTTGCTCCACCTGACTAGCTACAGAAATGCAATGCAGAGTACAAATCATCACCAGAAAGCCATAGTTACAGACCCCATTGCACTGGGAAACCCTGGGCACTGCACTGCACTGCAGGGTTTAAAGCTTTCATTTTATGTCAAGGAATTGGGACAGGGAGAGAAAGTAGCTTGCTCAAGGCCATTATTACATTGTTCTTTCTACTGAACTCACAATGAAGGACCTAAGTGGAGGGCACAAAAGTCCTTCTTGTTCAGAGGCCAAGTAGGGCATCGGGAGCTGACGGGATAGGTAGAAGGGTGTCTGCTTCACTTACCAGATGTGTCTGGAAGGACAACGCTAATCTTTCTGTTTCCTGGATAGAGAAAGACATCCACTCCACTTCCTGGTTCTTCCACACCTATTACTTTGGAACTAAAAGAGAAATTCTAAGAATTCTTTCAGAGCCGGTCTGACTTGGAAGACTACTGCCTCTGCCTAGATAAAAAATATCAAGGGAAGTGACACATTCCAGATGCCACCCATTGAGTTAGAAGATCTCCTGAGATCTCCTGATAAATTTGTTAATAGCTGGAGGCCTTCCTGTTGATTTGAATCTGCTCCACATCTAGCAGAGAAAAACATGGTCAACAGATTTTATTAAAGAGTACAGAAATCATTTAGGAATTTTGTTAAAATGCAGATTACAATTCTGAGGGTCTGTAGGTATTGTGCATTTCTAACTAGCTCAGAGGCAACTCTTCTGCTTGTCCATGGAACACAATGAGGTGCTTCAGAACCACCACCCATCCCTGCTCAGGGCCATTCCTTCCTTTTCTTTCTGGAGGAGCTGCTTGTTTACTCTTCCACCTTCTCCTGCCTTTCCCCTTCTCCAGGCATCCTTTTCCTGGCCCAACTCATTCCTACCAAACATCCCTACTCTTCCTCACTCCTCCTTCATTCAAGGATGAAGAAACGTTTGCACTTTCTTCCTCCAGACTTTCATCTCCTTTTTCTCTTCAAATTTGTAGTATCAGGAAAAGGTCATCCTTCTTTGACAACCATATACCAATCACTGTCCCAAGGGCATTACACATTGTATTTAATGATTAAAACAGCCCTGCAACATGTAGGGTATTATCACTGTCTTATTAAAAATGAGAAAGCTTTGACTTGGTATTATTAAAAACACCTTGTTCAGGCCCCACATCCAACAAAAAAAATAAAATAAAATAAAAATACCTTGTCCTCATCTAGGAAATAATGATGTGAGCTTAGAAATTGGATCTGAGGTCCAAGCCTATAACCTTTATACTATACACTATATACTACAAGTATATGGTGAAACAGTCTAGCAAATAGAGTAGGAATAGTCTGAACAAAACAGAATGGAGGATCCACAGGCCTTACTCTACTTATACATTGTGTTCACTTTACTAGATGCTCTCAGCCAGACTGATGTGTCAACCATGAGGGCATAAGCGTTGTTTCAGGAATGATCAAATTAACAGGATAGAATGGGATCTAACACCAGAGTAGTAACATTAAAACCCAAATTTGCTAACATGTCCACATTTTCAATGCAACTCTTAGCAGAAGATAAAATTGCAATGTAACTCTTTTTTCTTGTGGGGGAGGGGGGTCCAGTCGTGGGCCTGAACTCTGGGCCTGGGTGTTGTGCCTCAGCTCTTCAGCTCAAGGCTAGCGCTCTACCACTTGAGCCACAGTGCCACTTCCGGCTTTCTTTTTCCTGCTTATGTGGTGCTGAGGAATCGAACCCAGGGCCTCATGCATGCAAGGCAAGCGCTCTACCACTGAGCCACCTTCCCAGCCCGCAACGTAACTTTTAACAGAAGAAAAACTACAATTGCAAAGAGCTTATTAAATTGTAGAATCAAACAATACTTCATTCTATAAGATAGAGTTTAAGTGATCTGATTGGCTAAGCAGAAGTTTTATACACAACCAAAAATGCCTCATACTACCAATTCAAAATTCTCTTTATCACAGTGCCCACCGCTATCTGATGATAGCATTTATTTGTAAAACAAGTAATTGTGGCAATTCATGTTCATGAGATTTGGGGCTGTTGATAAATCTTTGCCACTGACAAACTATGTAACTTTAAATAACTATCAATTTTCTTTTTGCTAACTCCTTCATCTTTCAAGAGAGCACACTAGACTAAATAATTGTGAAGCTATTGTATAGAACAGAATACTATTATGTAGTGTTACCTTCTGTTTTATTTTTGCTTTTTGACACAGGATCTCATTATGTAGCCCAAGCTGGCCTTAATCTTTCAATCCTCTTGCTTTAGTCTCCTAAATGGTGAGGTTACAGGTGTGCAAAACCTTGCCTGGCTTTATAATAATACTTACAATGTTTGTATTACCATTTCTAGATGATAGTTTTCTGAGTAGATTCCTTCAAATAGTATCCTTGACTCTTAGAGTGAGTATTGGAGCAAATTTACATATATGTACATCACAGTATTTATAACTTCAAGCTAGCAAATAGTACATAAGCTAAGTATTAAGAAAATAAAGCATTAAAAAAACTGACTCCTTAAACCACTGTACAACCCTCATGTGATGTATTATAGGATAATTATAGAAATATGCAAATTAAGAATTAAGTATTAAGAAATTCGCAAAGTGATATGGAACCAACCCAGATGCCCCTCAGTAGATGAATGGATCAAGAAAATGTGGTATATATACACAATGGAATTCTATGCCTCCATCAGAAAGAATG
>NW_012267278.1:3342211-3392407 GCF_000151885.1 Dipodomys ordii | reverse complement strand
CCTGAGTTCAAGCCCCATGACTGACAAAAAGAAAGGAAAAGAAAGAAAATGAACAGAGTGCAGAGAAAGGAAAGCACATCAAAACAAGGAGAAAGAAGCTGCTGAGGGATCTGGGAAGTTGTTTTTAGCTTAATGAAATTATTCCAACAAAGCAGAGTTTGCAAAGGAAGAGTGCAAGGGACGGGACAAGGGAGGAGATGGGCATAGCTCTGTACAGAATCCTTTATGCAGAAGAAGCCGAGCCATTAGAAGGCAACAGAATCCCTTCCTGAGGTTTTCAGGTGAGACACTGAGTCTAAAAAATAGTTCATGGAGCCACAATTCAGGTAAAGAACAGAGTGAAAGGGGCTGTTTGTCAGAGCAAGACCCATTGTTTATGTGTACATTAAAGGAACAGACTGACTTCCCTTTTTCTTTTAAGAATTATTCTCTCACTACAAGTTATTGTTATTAATCTCTTACTGTATCTAATATTTTTTTCTCTAATGTGAGTTTTGACCAATCATTTTCCTTTGTAGACAAGTCAGGCCATTGTTCTCTGGGTGGGACAGTGACTCACTTGATCAATAATCCTCTACTTTATCTGTTATAATAACTCATGTTTTGATCCATTCTGTTCACTGTTGACATTTGCTTTGGATGATAAGCTAATAGATTTTTAAAAGTCACATAGTTTCACTTGGCTAAACCTTTAGGAACACTCTCCACATTATTTCTTATTATTTTACTTAGCCATCAGTTGATGATGTAGAACCTTCATCTCTACACAGAAAGCAGTGGACTGAGAAGACTGATGGATCAGAGAAAAGAGACCCAGGTTCTTGTCCCAGCCTTACTGCTCACTAAATGTGTAGCAGCCTGAACCCCTCTCTGAATTGAGACCAGACCAGATGACCTTTAAGGTCACATTGGGGAAATAGCAAATCATTCTTTTAACATTTACTTATAGAACATCTTCTACATGAGAAATATCATTCTAGACTGTATAAAAATGAATGGAAGTCCTTAACCTCATAGAACCTACTTCCTCTTGGAAAAGAGCAACAATGTACATGTACCTTGGGACATGTTAAAAATGAGATGTTAGACTGGGAAGGTGGCTTAGTGGTAGAGTGTTTGCCTAGCATGCATGAAGTCCTGGGTTCGATTCCTCAGTACCACATACACAGAAAAAAAACCAAAACACAGCCAGAAGTGGCGCTGTGACTCAAGTGGTAGAGTGCTATTCTTGAGCAAAAGAAGCTCAGGGACAGGCCCTGAGTTCAAGCCCCAGGACTGGCAAAAAAAGAAAAAAGAGAGAAATGTTGAGTTGGGTACCCGTGGCTCATGCCTATAATCCTAGCTTCCTAGGAGGCTGAGATCTGAGGATTATGGTTGGAAGCCAGCCCAGGCAGAAAAGTCCATGAGACTCTTAGCTCCAATTAACCACCAGAAAATTGGAAATGTCTCTGTGGCTCAAAGTGGTGGAGTGCTAGCCTTGTATGGAAAAGCTCAGGGACAGTGCTCAGGCCCTGAGTTCAAGCCCCACAACTGATGAGAGAGAGAGAGAGAGAGAGAAAGAGAGAGGTCAGTTGAGCTGTCTGAGAAAAGATGTGTCATAGCCTGTGGTATATACAAGTCTGAAATTCATAAGAGGTTTGGATAGAGACAAACACTGGGCTGTGATTGTGTCTTGCCTGTTTCCGTGAATAGAAACACCTATAGCCTACCTTGAGTGGTAGACAGTTGGCTCTCAATCTTCTGTGAACTACTGGATGCAGACAAAATGGAACAGAGGTAGCAAATGTGTGAGATCATGTGTACACCATTATGTGATTAAGTCCCACATAAGTCATCATGCTAGACTCTTTCTTCCCCTTGCTAATGGTGAGGAAGCAAATGGCATGTTCAGTAGGCTAAGTGGCAAGGCATTGTGGGTATCCTCTGGACACTGAGGGTGGTCTCTGAATTTATCAATACCAAATGAAGGTCTTAGTCCTGTAACACAAGGAGCCGGGGGTTACCAGCAAGCGTGTGAACAGAGAAGCAGCTTCTAAAAATTTCCTTGGTTGTAGATCTACTCTTGGAAATGCATAATTGCTAGGTGTTTTAGATTAAATAAGATTAAAGACATGACAAATAAATGCTACATGTAATCTTTGACTGGATAGTGGCTCAGGAGAAAAAAGTTCACCATACATATTATGTATATATTAATATTTATTAATATATGTATGATATATGGTTAGTATGTGTGATATATAGGAATAATTTACATATCTATTAATCATATGTACACACACATGGAACATGGTTAGGATGACTGGAAAAAGATTGAACTATAACTGTACATTAGATAATAACATTTTATCAAGACTAACCTTTCTGAAGTAGCATGGTACTGAGAGTCCCATCATTATGGAAGGGTATACGGAGTTATGGGTCTCTTAGGAGATACTAAAGAAGTTAGGCATACTTGTTCATTTTATGTGTCAAATGGTGTGGCCATGGAGAACCCAGATTAAACATTGTATCGGGATGTGTCTACAAAGGCAGGATGGTTAATCTTGATTGTCAACGAAGAGGCATCTAGGAGAATACCTCCAGATGTGTCTGTGAGGCTATTTCCAGAGAAGATAAATCAAGGAGAAGCCCCACCTTACACGTGGGTAGCACTATAATAAGCTGAAGTAGAATAGAAGGACAAAAGGAGAAGCCAGCTTGCATAGGTATTTGAGATATGCTCACTCTTACTCTCTCTCCATCTCTCTCCCTCTCTTTCTCCTTCTTTCTCTCTCTTCCCCGCTTCCTGACAGTCATAATGGGAGCTATTCTCTACTCTACCTTGCCCACTCACCATGATGGACTAAAGCTGACATCAGGAGTAAAATAAATCCTTCCCCCTTTAAGTGGCCTCAGCTAGTTATTTAATCTCAGAGAATGTGCCCTCCAGGTGAGATTAACATTTGAATTCCTGGACTCAAGAAAGTAGATGGCCTTCTTCTATACTTGGGGGTGGCATCCTCTTAGTCTTTGAAGCAGGGACAGAACAAAGGGTGGAGGAAGGAGAGATTTATTGGCTCCTTTTATTTCCTTCCTACCTTTTCCATTCATTGTTAACTTTTATTGATTGGATAAATACATATACAGAACTGCAGTTGATGGCAAGATATCAAACTGATAGCCAAACTACAAAATGTAAATAGCATTCTTCTTTACTGTTTTTTTCCTTTTCTTTTGTGTGTGTGTGTGTGTGTGTGTATGTGTGTGCATAAATGCACACCTGTGTGTTGCTAGGATTTGAACCTAAGGCCTTATGCAGGCTAGGCAAGTGCTTACTGAGCTACAATTAAAAAACAAAATAAAACAGATTATACATGACATTTGCTTGTCACCCTTTTTGCTTTCTTTTAATCAAAAACATCCAGCGTTATCATCATCATCATCAACATCATCATCATCATCATCATCATCATCATCATCATTCTTATTGTATTCATAATAACAATATTTTTAACAGTTCAGGCCAGCTCTAGAATTTAATATTTTTAATAAAGGGACTTTATGATAATGGTCATTTAAAGACCACCATTCTCATAGTAGTAGAAATCCCAGGGACAATATCCAAAACTGAGGTGCGCCAAGAAGATCCGTGGTGATGTTTCTGTCTTCTGAAAGTGAAATCCATCCTCTCATCTGCCCCTGCCTTTGGCCTAACAATACACCATGGGCTATTTTGGATCTCAGGCTTTTGGACTTGGAGTGAATTCTACCACAAGTTTTCCTGGGTCTCCAGCTTGTAGATGACACAATTAATTGTTCATAATAATTCTAATTCTTCATAATAAATCTAATTCTTCACAACAAATCTGTATGACTTTGCCTCTCTCTCTTTCTACACACATCAGAGAGCATAGGCTGAGATAGATGATAGAGAGATAGATTGAGAGAGGGAGAGAGATAGGCAGGAACAGGGAGAGACAGAGAGATCTCATATTGATTTTCCTACAGAGAACCCTGACCAATAAATACGTCAAAGGTGTAGCTTTAGGAGATATATTACTTGCTCATCTGTCAGGAAGGTAATATGTGGTCATATGCCCCTGATAACAACAAAATGGGAAGTGGTGGACACTAGTGGTGGTGTGCATTTTTTGCACTGGGACGGACAGAGCTCCCTTTGCAGCCCCTAGTTTTATACTTAGCTTCCGATGCTTTACATTTGAAAGCAGGTGGTTCTGTTTGATACCAAATCTCTGTTGTCACCTGTGTGAAATGGCAGGGTGGTTTCAGCACTCTGAAGACTTCTTCCTTCTTGCCTTGCCCAAGTGATATTTCTTATTATTAATTCCCATCTTAAACACTAAGATTATGTTCCACTATAAACCTGTACACATCCTGGGGCCTACAGATCAAATTAAGAAAAACTAGAATGTCTGTGGACTTTGTTGATGGATGTCACAAAAGCCACCACCCCTTTCCTTGTCCCTTCCCTGAGGTCCACAAAGTCAAGTTGACAGCATTCATACAGCATCTATTGGGTGACTATGACTGGAAACATGCAAAAAAAAGGGTTGAGAGCATGGCTCAAGTGGCAGAGCACCTACTTAGCAAGTATGAGGCTTTGAGTTCAAACCCCAATACCGCCAAATAAACAAATCAATTGAAATTCACTATATTGGTTTTACCGTCATTATGTTGCAAAAGACACAAGCTAACAGCATGGAAAAACGGAAACAATCTCAGTGCTTGGCCTCCAGAGTCCCAGAAAAATTAAGGCCTGCTCTAGAATACTTGAGTACATTTATGGGCTCATGATAAAAGGTTGAAGAGAGATCCAGGAGATCCCTGATGACCAAAGGGCCTTTGTCTAACCACATCTGAAGGATAGTAGTAGACAGACATAGTGAGGTCCCCAGCTGTGATTGGCGAGTACAGAACAGCAAGCGGGAACTAAACCAACAATTTTAACATTAAAAAAAAAACCATCAGCCAGGCGCTGGTGGGTCACATTTACAATACTAGCAGCTCAGGAGGCTGAGATCTGAGGACAATGGTTCAAAACCTAGGGAAGACTCTTGTTTCCAATTAAACACCAAAAAGTCAGAAGTGGAGCTGTGACTCAAGTGATATAGCACTAGCCTTAAGCACAAAAACCCAGGGATAGTGCCCAGAGTTCAAGCGTGCACACACACACACACACACACACACACACACACACACGTGTTCAGATCTTACCATGATTTTCTTTTTCTTTTTTTTTTTTAAATTTCAAACCTAGGGCATAGAACTTGGAGGCAAAGAAGGGTGGTTGGCCTGTCACAATGTGACCTGCAATACAGACAAAACTAGCACAGGCATTCTAGATTGTTCCAGTAGAATATAGAGTCT
Source organism: Dipodomys ordii (assembly GCF_000151885.1). Lineage (NCBI taxonomy): Eukaryota > Metazoa > Chordata > Mammalia > Rodentia > Heteromyidae > Dipodomys > Dipodomys ordii. The sequence continues at coordinate 3,387,037 of NW_012267278.1, read as the reverse complement.
ACTCGAATTTTGCTGAAGTGATGCCAAGTTGTTTCCCCCCTTCAGTAAGTTTGAGTTTCCTCTGGGTTAGAAAAGACATTTTTTCCATCACCTAAGCATAATGCCATTACTGCAGAACTGGCAGAAAAGGAGCTCTGTGCCTCCCTTTCCTCTCAGTTTGAATTCCTTAGCATATCTGTCCCCCGCAGGACCCTTGGCCCTCTGAGCAAGCCACAGAACACTAAGCTACAGTGTTACCCCGAGCCTCTCTTAAGAGGAGCGGGCAGGAGCTGGCTTCTTCCGCACTCTCAGTTTCTGAGCCCCGCAGGAACTCAGTTTCAAGCTGAATTCAGGACATCTTGTGATGATGCTATAGGCCTGGAAGCTTCCAGGGCAGAAACCAAGATTGAAGGTTGTTTTGCCCAAGTAGTTAATTTCCTGCTAGCAAAATCCATTATCCAGATATTGGGGAAAACGTATTACTAAGTTGATTGCAGCATAAAATACAATTTAAAGATTAGAGCAGAGAAGGAAGTCTGGGGTGGGTTGTGGGGGAGGGGGAAGGATGCCACATCATTGCCTATTTTCAATGATCCTCTAGTCTGCTCCAACGCGGCTAGTCTGTTTCAGATTTGTATTTCTCTCTCTACCTCCAATGGCTCCTTCCTGCCCTCAGCAGAATACTCACTGAGGCATTCTAAGTCCTATGTGTGTCTGCCTTACTCACACTCCACTCTGCAGTGATACATGACAAATCCCTTGCCTATTGCCATGGGCCCCTGTGCCTTTCCACATGCTATTCCCTCTCTGCTTGCTGCCTTCTGCTCAGCTCTCCTGCCTGGCTCCTTCCAAATCACCCTTCAAAGTGCAGCTTAGGTACATGTCTACGATATTCCAGACCATCATGTTCAGTAAGGTTCTCATTTGTGCCTCACCAAAGTCAACAATGGCTTTCACTACCTAGTCCCTCCTTGTGTAGTTAGGCTTTGCATTGCCATGGTTAAATGCCTGGTGATTTAAGGGAGAAAGGATTTATTTGCTTTCCTGGTTTCAGAGGTCCCAGTCCAGAGTTCTTACTTCTGTTGAAGCAGAGTTGCTTGCTTCTGGAACAATCATGAGGAAGAATAACATAGTGGCAATATGTGGCAGAGGCAATTTCCTTTAGTCCTGTTAAACTAAAATACACCTTCCCTAAACTCTCATCTTATGAGACCCCTGACATGCTTTTTATGAGTATATCTTTTGTGTGGAAACTGGAAAGTTGAGGGAGCCCCTCACCCCTCATTCATTCTCTGGTGACAGTTTTTTCCCTCCCTCCCCCGGACTCTCTTTCTTTCTTTCTCTTTTTCTCCTTCCTTCTTTCTTTTTCATCCTTCCTTCCTTCCTTCCTTCCTTTCTTTCCTTTCTTTTTCTATTTTTCCTCTTTCTCTCTCTTTCCTTCTTTCTTTCTTTCCTTCTTCCTTCCTTCCTTCCTTCCTTTCTTTCTTCCTTTCTTTCTTTCTTTCTTTCTTTTCCTTCATTAGTTGTAAGGCTTGAACTCAGGAACACTGTCCCCGAGTCTCTTTGTACTCAAGACTAGTACTCTACCACATGAATCACAGTGCCACTTCTGGTTTCTTGATGTTTTTGTTTGTTTGAGTGGTTAGTTGGAGATAAGAGTCTCATGGGGACTTTTCTGCCTGGGTTGGGTTTTGAACCACAGTCCTCAGATTTTAGCCTCCTGAGTAGCTAGGATTACAGGTGTGAGCCAACATCGCTTGGCATGGTGACAGGTTTTTTGTTTGTTTGTTTGTTTTGGGGGGTCTGGTCATGGGGCCTGAACTCTGGGCCTGGGCGATGTCCCTCAGCTCTTCAACTCAAGGCTAGCGCTCTACCACTTGAGCCACAGCAACACTTCCAGCTTTTTTTTCTTTTTGCTTATGTGGTGCTGAGGAATCGAACCCAGGGTCTCATGCATGCAGGCAAGCGCTCTGCCACTGAGCCACCTTCCCAGCCCTGGTGACCGTTTTTTAAACCCAACTTCATGTATACAATCATGCTACCAAGAAATAAATATTACAATAAAAAGTGAAATAAATATTACAATAAAATTTAAAAGGTATTTTTTTGTACAGAGTAACTTTTGAAAAAGGAGAAATTTGTCTAAGCAAGATCTTATTATAGTATAACATGTTAAAGCAGGAAGAAATGGAGACGAAAGAGAACAACTCCCTATGCAGGAAATGGGAGTGAAAGACTCAAAATGTCAGGAATAATCTGCTGCCATTATTCTTTTTGAGCTGGGGATAGACATGGTCAATCCCCAACCAAACATGGATTATTATTCTAAATTATTGAAGATGGTTCTTCAATATTATTCTAAAACATTGAGACAAACGCTGAGTTTTAGCACTTCTTTACAGATATGCTTTCCACGTTTCTGTCTCTACCCATTTATAGAGATTTGGCAGGTTTTAACCAATTTAAAGGAGAGGGAGGATTTAGACAGCCCTTCTTAGATTTCCTTCTCTTTGGGTAACTTAGCATCTAAAAGGAGGTATAGTGCAAAGAATGCTCAATCTTCCTTTCCATTGCTTCTGAGTCTGGCCCTTTTGATATTTATATATATGTGTGTGTGTGTGTGTGTGTGTGTGTACATATATATATATATATATATAATTTTCACATCTTTTCATTTGTCTATCCTGTCTCAAAACTATTGAGCTAAGTGTGTTGGATCACTTCTGGAATCCTAGCACTTGGGAGGCTAGAGAGAAAGATCATTTGATGTCATGAATTTCAGACCAAAACAATAGAACTAAACAACAATAAAACCTGCTATTTTGGGGCCGGGAATGTGGTTCAGTGGTAGAGTGCTTGCCTAGCAAGCATGAAGCTCTGGGTTTGATTCCTCTGTACCGCATACACAGAAAAAGCTAGAAGTGGTGCTGGGGCTCAAGTGGTAGAGCATTAGCCTTGAGTCCAGAAGCTTATAGACAGTGTGCCCAGGCCCTGAGTTCAAGCCCAGGACTGGCCAAAAACAAACAAACAAAAATCCTACTATTTCTTTTCTGGACGCTATTATCATCTATTCCATTTTATTGGAATTATCAATGATAATTTTGTTGCATGGAAGAAGACTAGTAAAAGTAAAAACTAGTAAAAGTTTTTTAGTAAAAAATTTAAAAAAATCTATTCTGGGCATCAAATGAACCAGGTACATGGGTCACAGCGGGCATTCTCACATACCTGTGCTGCCAGCTTTTGTTTTTTTATATCTGGGTACTAGAAAGCTTTTACCTTTGTCTCTTTGGTACCTCACCTGGGGCTTTGCCAATTAGACTAACTAAAGACAGCCAGAGGAAATAGGTGGGGGTGGGCAGAAGAGGGAGAGGGAGAGAGAGACTTTATTAACAGGTATAGCCCATTATATAGACAAGAGAAGTTCAGGGAGAAATAATTCAAAAAGGAATGTTTGAACTTGAGGCCTAGATGGCATTTTTAACAAAGGACAATGAATTTGTTTGGAAAGGAAGAGAAAGAAAGGGTCTGGGGCTTCCCAAAGCAGTAAGCTGTGGGAAGGTAAATACATGGGGAAACCGGATGGAAGGAAAGGGTTGTTTTCATGTTTGTTGTATAGATTCCTCTCATTCTTCCTCTGGGCTGATCAAAGAGCCTGGTGATTAAGAGTCTAAGCCTGCTTTTAGGCAAATGGTGGGGAAGGAGGGAAAGAGCTTTCTGTGGAGTCTGTTATTTCTTCCTTGTCTCCCATCCAAAGACCCACCATACCAAAGTGCAATACTGTAAGGTGGCATCTCCTGGTCTCCTGCAGTGCCGTTGCTATGGTGAGTGCTACTTAAGAGAGACTAGGTGTTCCTCCTGGGGGCTGTCCACTGCTACCGGCTTCTACCACCTCACTAGGAACAGTTTGGCATTCTCTTCCCAGAAAACTGGCTGGGCCAGGGAAAATTAGTAACTGCCCCAGGAGCACACCCTCAACCTCCGCCCAGAGCAGGGCAAGCCTCAGCACATACTAGCAAATCTCAAGGAGCTTCTTAGTTCAAGCAGTCTCCCTAGCAGACAGGCATGTCTAAAAATAAACAAACACACCAGGAAGTATTGCAAAATACTCTCTAACCAGTCCCAGCCATGCCAGAGGCAGGGGGACTTCCTGACTTTATCTATATGGTCTGTCTGCAGGTTTTTACATGCAGTCAGTCTTCAGCCTAAGAGATAGGAGATATGTGAGCCATGTTATTCCCATTATTAGAGATTGCTCCCCCACCCCCTCTCCTTTTTTTTTTAAGAAGGTCTAGTTCTGTAGCTCAGGCTGGCTTCACAATCCTCCTTCAGCCTCCTAAAGAGCTGGGATTACTTGTGACATAACACAGCTTTTCTTTTCTCTCTCTCTCTCTCTCTCCCTCTCTCTTCCTTCCTTCCTTCCTTCCTTCCTTTCTTTCTTTCTTTCTTTCTTTCTGTGTGCTAGTGATTGATTCCAGGGCATTGCACATGCTAAGAAAGTGTTTCACCATTGAGAAGATACATCTCTAGCTTTTACTTTATTTCATTTTATTTTACTTTTTTTACTAGTCCTGGGGGTTGAACTCAGGACCTGGGCACTGTACCTGAGCTTTTTCATTCAAGGTTGGTGTTCTACCACTTCATAGCTCCACTTCAGCTCTGTATATGTGTGTGTGTGTGTGTGAGAGAGAGAGAGAGAGAGAGAGAGAGAGAGAGAGAGAGCGAGAGAGCGCATGCATGTACACTCAATTGGAAATAAAGTCTCATAGACTGTCCTGCCTAGTCTGGCTTCAAAATGTGATCTGAGGACCTGAATAGATCTTCCTGAAGCACTAGGACATATATATATATATATATATATATATATATATATATATACAGAGACAGAGAGAATGTAAAAATTATATAATTTTTACATTTTTTTGAGTTATAAATCTTTTTTATTGTGAAAATACCATATAGGGGGTTACAATTACATGGGCAAGATAATGAGTACATTTCTTATCAAGCATTGTAGCCTCCTCCTTTGTTTCCCCTTCCCATCCCTTCCCATCTCCCACTCCCCAATTTTTATAATTATATCTTTAAGCAGTTGTACAAAGAAGTTCCCATTCTACAAAACAGATGAGTGTCACCCATCTCTCACTTTTTTTTAAAATTGAGAGAGGTGATTACATAAATTTCACAGTATGTGGTAAGGACTTATTATTTATTTATTTATTTTGGGGGGGTCCAGTCGTGGGGCCTGAACTCTGGGCCTGGGCGCTGTCCCTCAGCTCTTCAGCTCAAGGCTAGCACTCTACCACTTGAGCCACAGCACCACTTCCGGCTTTTTTCTTTTTGCTTATGTGGTGCTGAGGATCGAACCCAGGGCCTCAGGCATGCAAGGCAAGCGCTCTACCACTGAGCTACCTTCCCAGCCCAGGACTTATATTTTTTAAGTTTAAGCAAGTGTTTTATAGCATTATCTCAGCAATAAAGACAGCGCTGAGATAACTTTACCTGTTATCTCCCAAAATGCTAAAAGAGCTGTGACAGCCATGTAGGCCTTGTAGCTTCCCTCGTGGGGTTCAATGCTTGGCTCAGTATTTGAAGGCAAAGGCACTAAGAGACCAGCAGAGCGTAAGCTTCAGGGCTGCCTCTTGCATAAGTTCCATTCAAAGCTCTGTGCCTAATTTTACCCTTGTCATTTGTATTCTTTCTCTCAGGACACAGTTCCAACAGCAACAACTCTTTCCTCCTCCTCCTCCTCTCACTACACAAAACCCTTCTTTGACCAAGTCTGTGGCAATTGCTCCCCACACACCCAGAAATTTTCCAGCAAATAGCAGCTGTGTGTGCTCTAATTTAATTTGGTCCTGACACTGCCTCCCTTGGGATAGCCTCAGAGCCCACAGGTTAGACGTGCAAGTCTTATAGACTGTCTCTCACTTCAGATGTCAACCTCAAGTTCAGATTGATCAGCTGGACATAAATTGGGGCTCCCATGACCCACTCTTTGAGGTCAATGAACTTGCCAAAATGGGTCACAGAAGGAGGGGGGAAAAGCATAGAATTACTCACTTATCCCAAAGGAAATTACCAATGATATAGATGAACACCAAGGGGAATTGGTACCCAGGACAAGGTATATGGGAGGCAAGGAGCCTCCAGGCCTTCTCTGGGTATACCTTCTCAGGTACCTTTACCTGTTTTGCAACCCAGAAGCTCATTGGAAATTTCTCTCTCTCTCCCTCTCCCTCTCCCTCTCTCTCTCTTTCTCTCTCTCTTTCTCTCTCTCTCTCCCTCCCGCCCCCCTCTCTCTTAGAGGCTGCATTATGTAGTCATAACTGATTAAATCATTGGCTCAACTTTCAGTCTATCTTAGGAAGCTAGGACAGCATGGAGGAAGGAGGGACAGATGGCCCTCTAACCCTGTCTTAATCTTTCCAGTGGTCAGCTCCCACCCAGAGCCTTACCTGAGGGCTCTCAGCCACCTGCCATTTCATTCACTCACAAAACCATACTTATCATTAAGGAGATGTAAAGGGTTTTAGGAGCTGTGTGCCAAAAACTAGGGGCAGAGACCAAACATTCATTTGTTAGTATATCACAATAAAACAATCAGTTCCCTGCATTATATTCCGTCTAAGCTCCACAAATCCTGGGTTGATCTCTGGTCCTATGTCACCCTTTAATGGACTTGTGTGAGAATTGCTGAGTCCTTTACCAGAGTAGAACTGCTGGACCATATGGTATCCAAGCAAATTAATTTAATTAGTTAAGCCAATTTATTACTGACTGAATCGAGAAGAGGCATTCATCAGTACTGGCTTTGCTCAGTTTTCTGACTTCCTCAGTAAACACTGTCAGAGTCTTCCAGCTTTATATGACTTCAGCATATGCTTTGACATGTCTTTCCTTCATTACTAATTTGAAGCTACTTTTGTGTCACTTTTAGGCTGTTCTTATAAATTGCTTTATTTTGGGGGGAGGGTATATTGTCTTTTCTTATTGACTATATGAAATTGTTTTTTGTATATCATACTTACCAATCACATTCACACATTCACACATCCCAATCGGCCTTCCATTTCTTAAAGTCAATTCATGTGGTATAAATTGAAAGAAAAAGAAATGGAAAGGAAAGGAAAAGCAAGCTTATTTCATTTCAGGAATATTAGTCCCTGCTCATTTGGCCCTTTGCTTTAAGCCTGTAGCCTTTGGGAGACATTCAAAACTCAACCTATAGGCCAGGTGTGGCACTACTCACCTGTAATCTTAGCACTTGAGAGGCTGAACAAGGAAACTAAGAGTTTGAGGCCAGCTTGGGCTACATAGCGAGACAAAAAACAAACAATTTAAACTATAGCAACTGAGAAAAGAGATGGCTTATTGCCCTATTCTACTCTAATGTCCCATTAAAGGCAAAGGAATAGGATGTTTCAAGATCTGGGAGAAAGTTTGCTCTCTTTAATTCTACCATTTCAAGATTTAACTCCCTGTGGAACTGATTTCTCTCTACACATTTTAGAATAAGCATATCAAATTTCTCCTAAAATAAATTATAGGTAGGCACTTTCTTTTTTTACTTTTGAAGACAGGATCTTGTAATGTAGCCCAGACTAATCTCAAATTTATGATCTCTGCCTTTTAAATGCTGGGGTTACACATGTGAATTGCCGTGCTTGGGCCATAGTTAGAGGTTTGATTGAAACTGCATTGTTTTAAATTTGGGAGTCTTTGACATCTTTGTTATTTAAGCCATGTAATCAAGAACTGTACATCTGAGCAGAGAAAATTTGTAGGAAGAAATTGACATAGACATTATTAATGTCTTTGAAAGGAGGACTGCAAACATCCAATGTGCTGGCTGCTTTGCTTGAGTCCAAGCAGGTGGAGCAACCACACCCACGTTGAGCGAGGAGGACTCAGGCCATGGTTCATGAACCCTGGGATTGGGCCAGGGACTCAGCAAGCCTATAAAAGAACCTTCATCTGACAAGTCAACAGCAGGGGTGGACACGATCCACTCCCTGGCAGGTGGGGTAAAGAAGCAGTCACGCATGTGCAAACAAGAGCCCAGCAGCAGTAGAGGTCAGAGCACAAGCAGTGAAGCCTGAGATCAAGAGAATACATGGGCCTGGTGACTGGAGGCCCACATGGGAGATGAATGTAGCTGCCAGCAAAGAACTGCGAGCACATCACATGCCAAGTTTCGGCTGAGTCAATACCAGTGGCAGGCAGAGGACAATGATGAACCAGAAACTGCTTCTCACCAATAACTGGGTGCTGCCATCTCAGCAGGGCCGAGAGCACAGTGGCTTCCAGAGTGAAGACCCAGAGAGCCAAATCCAGAAGCTGACACAGGTGATGAAGGGGTCAAAATTGGCCTGAATCTTCAATTTTGTGGAAATAAAAACCATTACAACATTTATCGATAGGTTCAATTCTGTGGAAATAAAGCCCATTGCAACATTGTCTCAAAATTATATTTGAAAAAAGAAGGGGCTGGGCAGGTGGCTCAGTGGTAGAGTGCTTACCTTGCATGCATGAGGCCCTGGGTTCAATTCCTCAGCACCACCTAGCAGAAAAAGCTGGAAGTGGTGCTGTGGCTCAGTGGTCAAGCGCTAGCCTTGAGCTGAAGAGCTGAGGGACAGCACCCAGGCCCAGAGTTCAGGCCCAATGACTGACAAAAAAAGAAAGAAAGAAAAAGAGAAAAGAAATTTAGCTGGGTACCATAGCTGTGGCTTGTTAGCTAGCTGGCTTTCCAAGGTGAACCTCTGTGCAGGGGATGTAACCTGGAGCACTTATGAGTTTCCTTACAACCTCCTTCTCCATGTATGTAATTGCTGGTAGAAGAAGGAGAGATCTAATAGAAAGAGAATATTTTAGATTTACGTATCTCTTTCCTCTCTTTGTTCCAGATAAATATGGGAAGGAAGGTCAGTTGAAGATTTTTTAAAAGAATTTTTTAAAAATTTTATTTTCTTGTAAAGATGCCATACAGAGGGGTTACAGTTACATCAGCAAAGTAGTGAGTACATTTCTTGTCAAGAATTGTTACCCCCTCCTTTGTTTTTCTTCTACTATTCTTTTCCCCCCATCTTTCCCCATTCCCTCCCCCCCAAAAATTGTAAAGTTCATTTCCAACATAGTGTCTTGTGAGTATCATTGTTGCAATGGGTCATCCTGTGTCCTTGTTTCAGCATTTTGTTTTTTCCCTTTCCCTCCCCAAATTAGATAAACATTTATACAAGATGCAGGGTACCAAAATCAAATACAGTGACAACAGGGATATACCACAGGAGGAAGAACATATAAACAAAAAAAATCACATAGTAGTCAGTTGAAGATTTGATTTCCCCCATGTTCTTACTCAACCTTCTTGACTCTTAGCTGTGGCCACTGTTGCCCTGTGCTGATAACTCACCACATGCAGGTCAGGAACATGTGCCTTGTTGCAGGTAGTAGTCTTATTTGCATCACTACTGATCTACTGATACTCTGTGATATTATCATTAATGTGTTCCCAGAATTGTATCAATGTTCTCCTACACACACACACACACACACACACACACACACACACACACACACACACTCTTCTATCTTGTGTACCTGCTTAGCCTTCTAGTTCTTCATTGGAATTCATGGTTTTCTCTGCATTTCAGGCATTTGGAAGACCCTCCTTAGCTGTAGTTGCTCTGATCTGTAGACTAGAAACTGTCACCAGCATGACTAGCTTCCATAAAACTCTGGATATAATACACAGCTTGGTGCTGCTAATGCTTGGCGTACTCCTAGGATAAACCCTCCTGGCCACTCCTGGAGGGCAAGTAGTCTTCTACCATCTCTGCTTCCAAGTTGCACAGTGAATTTGACTCAGTGTTACCATAACATCAGGATAATTTTATGAGTCTTTCCCCACAATAAACAAGTTATTCTCATTATCTATCCCTTGCAAGGGGAAACCCAAAGGAGAAGCTTTCAGTTTTCACACTTTGCTCTGTGTGACTGTACCTCTAACATAGATTGCTTCAATACCACCCAGTCAATTGGTTGGTCAGCAACTGATTTTATAACCTGGCACATATACACATAAAAGCTGGAAAGTTCTTGAAATTTTCAGCAGTAAAAAGTAAAGGAAAAGAGACTTGATAGGATACTTAGAAAAAATACAGGCGTTAGGGTTATAGTTGGATCAGAACAAGCCTAAAAATTGCAAAATATGGAAACTTTAAGCAAGCAGAAGTGATAGGGAAGAATTTCAGACTACAAGAAAAGAGAAACTCTGAGGAGAATGAACTACATGAATGTTTAAAGGCAGTGGTCCAACTCAGGTGGTTACTAGCCTGCTGGTAGAAGTTACTACATCCACCCTCCTCCATACTGTGAGCTGGAGAAGCAATACATAACAGCCAGGACATGGAGGGGTCAGCCTGGATCAGATGGGCCAAAACCTGCCATTGTAAAGGACCAGACAGTAAGTACTTGAGGCAAAAGTAGTCAGATGCAATGTAAATGAACAAGCATGTCTACGTTCCAATAAAACTTTATAAACATAAAAATATATGAATTTTATATATAGTTCATGTGTTCCTCAAGTATTCCCCCCCCCTTTTTTTTTTTTTTTACTATTTGAGATAACACTCTCACTAGTTAGACTAGGTGGGTCTGGAAATCAAGATCCTCCTACCTCACTAAGTGCTAGGATTACAGACATGTGCCACCAGGCTCAGCATTTTCATTTCCTTTCAGTCAATGATAATGTAAAACCTATTCTTGCTAATCAGAAGATGAGAACATGGCTGTAGGAGTAGGGCTGCCGCTTTCTGATCTACCTGCATGCTGGGAAAACAACCCGGGATATTTAAAAAGCATGCCATAATCATCTTTGTGGCAGGGTGTCACAAAGGCACTCTGGGAACCTAGGCAAGCCCCAGTGTGCTAAATGCCTGCAGAAGTAACTTCATTCTGGAGATGGAGAGCTGTCCCAAAGAGACTCTTTCATTCCACAGTGCAGCTTTCCTGACCCAGAAGAGCTGTGTGAGCAGGGTCATTGTCCCAGGGGGATTATTCCAGACTTCTCTGGAAGTTCTTGTTCACACTGAGAGCCAGAGTGAGCTCTGACATGGTAAGGTTGTCTGCCACTAATTCACATGCAAGGGAAGAAAGATGCTGAAATTTGGGGTGGGGGGGGGTTGTGGGGCAGGGTCAGTGCACTGCTCAGACTTAAACCCAGGGCCTTGTACACGCTAAGCAGGTACTCTGCCACTGAGCTACATCTCCAGCCAGCTATTATTTCTCTTTTTTTATTGTGAAAATATTGTACAGAGGGGTTACAATTACATGGCCAAGATAATGAGTACATTTCTTAGCAAGCATTGCTGCCTCCTCCTTTGTTTCCCCTTCCCATCCCTTCCCATCTCCCCCCTACCCCCATCCCCCCTACCCCCCCAGCTATTATTTCTTTATGTCTCATTTTCTTTACCTTCCTTACTGTAGTTATATTATCTTTATTTGTTTAATTCTTTAAGCCACTCCTTAACAGACTGTTTCTTTTAAAAAAATTTTTATTGGGATTATAAAGGTGATTTACAGAGGAGTTATAGTTATAAACGTTAAAAGTAAAGAGTACATTTCTTTCTGGCCTATATCACTCCTTGCCTTATTCTAGCTCAGTTTTTCCCTCCCACAAGTTGTATAGTTCATTTTCAACACAGTGTCCAATGGTACCATTGCTGCATTTGTTCACCTTTGTCCCTCCATTTCTGCGCCTCTTCTTACGCTCCCAAAGACATATCAGACTTTTGTTTTCCTAATGCTGAAATCCAGTCTGCAGACACTAACAGTTGTATAGACGATATGCAAGTTATATTACTACCATTACCATGACAAGCTTAACATTTTAGGTAACATTAAATGCAATGGCTTTTTAAAAAAATTAATTAATTTATTTTTATTATTTTATTTTTATTATTGATATACAGAGGCGTTACAGTCACATAAGTGACTACATTTCTTTCTTTCTTTTCTTTTCTTTCTTTTTTTAATAAGTCATGAGGCTTGACCTCAAGACCTGAGCACTGTCCCTGAGCTTTTCAATTCAAGACTAGCTCTGTACCACTTTGAGCCACAGCACCACTTCCACTTTTCTGGTGGTTAATTGGAGATAAGGGTCTCACAGACTTTTCTGCCCAGGCTGGCTTTGAACTGTGATCCTCAGCTCTCAGCCTCCTGAGTAGCTAGGACTGTAGGCATGATCACTAGCACCCAGCTACTGTGAGAGTTTTACTTACATAGTTGCCCTAACTACTTTAACTAGCTTTATCTATAATTTATAGCAGCAGAAGCTCAGATAATGAGCCAAACAATTGATAGCAAAGCCTTTGTATTTGTTCATAATAAAAGGAGGCTTCCATTATGGAATCTAATGGTGTTCAAGTCAAGTGGACTGGCTAAAACTCTAAGGCCACCTGATTCTTACATAAGCCAGCCCTTTAGTTATCACCTTTTAGAATGACACCAGAAGTGTGATTCTAAATGTGTCCTGTGTTCAGCCATCATCCAGATAATTCTCATTAGTGCTCATCATCATATGGTCTTCAGAATATTCTTTCGTCTCTCTGAAGAGAATCTTTCCTATGTCATACAGACAAGGTACCTGAAAGTTAAAGAGTCTGAACTTCGCTGACTGTACAGAACCAGAGGAATGCATACTTTTGGATCTTCATACTGGTAAATATGTATATGTGATGTTGTTGGGGAGATAAGACCTGCTTTTGTTATAACATGATCCCAGTGCATTGTGGCCAGGAGTAGATGACCCTGATGATACTAAACTAGATTGCTTTATGGAGGTTAGGTAGCATTCATTCACTTGTCCTTTTTTTTGGCACAACTTCTATTTTTTGTGTACTTGATATCAAGAGTTGATGTTGCATAAGGCAGACCTGAGCTTCTCCTTCAAGAAGCTTCTAGTCTAGGAGGTTAGTGATCAAGCAGTATTAATAATATGGCAGGGGAAATGCAGAGAAGTTGCTGCAGTGATAGGCAGTATTTCTGGGAGTAGAAGGTGAATATAATTCCCTGTTGTCACTAGGAAACCTTAAGTGCTGGAATTTATCCTACAGGCCACTGGTGTCCCGTGATCTTATTACAGAATTTGCAGCTCAAGGGTGTCTTTGAGGTCCCCTGGTTATCCTTTTGCCCATCAGTTTGGGACCACGTGGATATCTGCTCCCCACCCCCACCTATTTTTATCCCAGAGGGCAATGAGGTTCAGATCCACACAGTGCAGTTGGCAGATTTCATCCCCAGAGCCTGAAGCATGAAGAAGCTCAATGACTTGCCCAAGGACATTTACAGAGTCAGTGGTAGAAATGGGAACAGAACCCAGTCACCTGAGCTGTGGCCAGCTCCCCTTGCCTTCCACATCACCTACGGGGAAATAATCTTGAAGTATCAAATAGCTCTGGTGTTTTGATGAGTGAGCAAGCTTCAGAGCAAATTTGGAGAGGAGTAGGTATCGAATTTCCCTTGCGAGAACTCTTTTGGAAAATACAGGGAGGGTACAGGAAGAATGTGACTTATGTTATAATGAAAGCAAAAATATTTTTTAAGTTCCCTTAGAAGCTAACAAACAAAAGGCCTGGCTATCCATGTCAGCCTAAAGGAGAGCAAAGAAAGAATGAAACATAAAATACTGAGTTTTCCCAACTAGACAAGATGATACCCACAATTTACAGTTTTTAATATAGCTAGTCTAGTGCCTCTTAGTTGTTAAGAGGTTTGAGAGAGTTTTAATTTTTTTGGTAGCAATAGAGATTCACCCCAAGGCAAGCTCTCTAGCATTTAACCATACTCCACTGGAGAGGCACATTTTAAACACAGATATCTATCTATCTATCTATCGATCTACCTATCTATCTATCGATCGATCGATCGATCTATTGATCTATAGATATCTACATCTAGATAGATATAGATACCTATAGATCTATTATCTAGATATACACGTATCCAAATAAATACAGATAGATATCTATAGAGAGCTACAAATATAGACAACTATAAATAGACCCATAGATACAGAGTGTGTAGTGTGTGTGCACACACGCAATCATGTCAATACTGGAACTTGAACTCAGAACACTTGGCTTAGCTTTTTACTCAAGGCTGGTACTCTACCACTTGAGTCACATTTCCACTTCTGGCTTTTTGCTGGTTAATTAAAGGTAAGAGTCTCTGCCCAGGCTGGCTTTGAACCACGATCATCAGATCTCAGCCTCCTGAGTAGCTAGGATTATAGGCCTGAGCCACTGGTGCCAGGCTTAAACACATATCTTTAAGAATAGTCCTACTTGAGAGTATGGTGAGCTGACTAATGACATATGGTAGATGAAATCACGTTGCTTAAATTCTTGTTGAGATGGGAGAAAATGATACCTGTCTTTGGGAAAGAGGAGCTACGATTCAGTTCTTTATTTGTCAAAAAGAACAAAGAAAAAAGCCTGGCCTGGGTCCTATCCATCTACTGAGCCCTTGCTATCATTTTGATGTGACTGTTCTTCCAAAGATCCAGGCATTCAAGGCCTTGTCCCCAGAGTGATGCCATTGTGAGGTACCTTGGGAAATAGAAATTCTTAAGTTATCCGGTCATTATGCTTGTGCCCTCAACAATAACTGTGCCTCCAAACCCAGTCTCTTCTCTTCCTTCTTCCTTTTCATTCCTGGCCACAAGGTAAGCAATGTGCTCTTCCACACATTTCCTATCATTGCCTTGCAGCACTCCCACGGAAGGCCTAGAAGCAATGGGTCTGCTTAATCATGAAATCTCTCAAACTGTGAGCCACAATAAAGCGTTTCTCTTTACAAGCTGATTGCCTCATGTATTTTGTCGGAGTGGCAGAAGAGTGACTTACTTCAAACTTCTGTGAGACTGACGCAGAAATGGGCTTTTAAGTGTTAGATTGTGAATTCTAAAAAGAAAGATATTTCTTACAGGATTCTATATTGAGTTTCTTTTTTCTGTCAGAGACTCTTTTAAGAGTAGCCATATGGGTTTCCCTCTATACAGGCTGCAAAACAGTGACCGGTCTGCTGCCTGGACCTTCTTTGCCACAATGGTACTACCTAGGAAGACTAGGGTTTTTCTTCAATGTTTTATCAAAACTGAAATGAGGTTTTGTGACGGTCCCCTTTCTGTGTCAGGTTCCCTGTATGTTTGACTCGGGTAAGGAGTGCTATGAGATGGTAAGACGTTTCTTCTTGGTGTGGCCAAGACCCAAAAAGATGGAGAAAGGGTGAGTCTGCACTCTATTTGAGCTGGCACAGCCTCCATTTCCTGTCCTTGGGCATCAGTCCCCCTGATTTGGGGGTCTTCAGATTCAGACTTAAACAGTTAAACACTACAGTTCATGGGACTTCTCAGCCTCCAGAGTGTGAGCCTATTCCTAATGTCTTTCATACATAGGATAATTCTCTACTATACATATCTTCTTGGTCCTGTTTTTCTAGAGAACCTAGACCAACTCCATTCCTTAATATCATTCTGTTTGAAGGAGAAGGAGAATCCAGAGAAGAAAAGCTTTTCCTTTGACCATTCAGTCCACTTATAGACTGTGTGCTGAAACATTCTAGCTACTCAGGAGACAGATCTCAGGACTGCCTGGGCAGAAAACTCTGAGATTCTTATTTCTGACTCACTTTATATATACATATAGATAGATAGATAGATAGATAGATAGATAGATAGATAGATAGATAGATAGATAGATAGATACGAAGAAGCTACTGTGACATAAATAGGATTCAATTTTCTTTTTTCATTGAAACTTGAAAACCTGAAATCTGCCCACATCTTATCTAGGGAAAAATGGCTGCAGGATGGGGAACTTAAGAAAAAGAGGAGGAATTACACTGACTTGAAATGTGAGATAGCAACTTTGCTTGCTGTAGGCTCAGGGGAGGCGAGAAATAAATGCTACAGGGGATAACTAGGGGACGTTCTAAGGAACTGTGCCACAGAGTTTTCTTCTTGGAGCCTCAGGCCTGATCTGGAAGTATCACATTCTTTCATTCCTTAGCTTCACTCTCCACCTTCATTTTCAAATAGTAAGCCATTCAGAAAAAGCAAGGTAGTGGTTCCTGCCCAGACCATCACATAAATGCCTGGACAGTAATGTGCCCTCTGTCAAAGAAAGACTGATGGGAGATATGCCCTGCTCTGGCCCGAGACATTTCTGAGAAGAAGCACTAGTTGTACTTACTTATCACTGACTTGGACCCAGAGTTCATCCTTCCTTAGCTGTTCAAGGTCAGGAGCCCTTTCTGGCTATGGTAATCTGCACTGACAATCTCTATCAAGAATAAAGGAATAGATTGAATTGGGAAGGATGATCTTACACCTTATTTCATTTTCATGAAGAAACTGAGGTAAGCCAGAAAGGGAGACTTGACTGGACTATGCCAAGATGGCTGGAAGTGGACCCTCACTTCTGTACCTGAACGCCAACTGCCAGCAGCCTCTTCCTGAACTACCCAGCCCCTGGCTGGTTTG
Organism: Dipodomys ordii; assembly: GCF_000151885.1. Taxonomy (NCBI): domain Eukaryota; kingdom Metazoa; phylum Chordata; class Mammalia; order Rodentia; family Heteromyidae; genus Dipodomys; species Dipodomys ordii. The sequence goes on along the minus strand of NW_012267278.1, from coordinate 3,370,515 downwards.
TTCCTGTTGGAGATCTGCTGGGTGGGGAACACAATCGCCTTCACAACTCATCAGGGATGAACCTAGGTCCCTTAGCTGATTTGAGAAAACACTTACTGAGTCCAAATAACAAATCTCAGAACTCAATTCTCCTCTCTGACTTTCAATTGAACCCATGAAAGGAACAAAAAGAGAAATTGAAAGGACCAGTTTTCTGAAGATCACACAATTCACAGCCATCTCCCTCCTAACGGATGGCCTTTAAAAAAAAAAAGTGATGGTTTCTCTCTTGCCTGTGCAAGCTCTTTCTCTGTGTTGCTGCACATCACCTCTTTTCATGCACACCTGGTGGATGGAGACTGTGGAATGACTAAACAGACAATCCCATTTGCAAGTAGGTAGTTTAGATGCCAGAATATATTTTCCAAAGGAAAGGACGTCATAAGAGGCTTTGGGCTTCCTGGTCTGCCTACAAAGCCTAATTAATCTATCACAGCACTGAAAGGCTATATAATTTCAAAAGGAAACAAAGGCAGGAAGAAGTACAGCTCCCAGACTAGTCATAAAATAAGAAAAACCTAAACAAGAAAGGCTCACCTCAGGCAGCCCTTAGCTACACTGCCCAGCTCAGCTCAGCAGAGGAAAAAGGGCCCGTCTCTCACTCTCTTAAATGAGTGATCACGCCTTGAAATTAGTGACTTCCTCTACTAACAGCAGATACTCTCTCTCTCTCTCTCTCTCTCTCTGACAGCTGCTCAGATCAGCCAGGCATACATTACTTTCATCTTTAATAAACAGGCTCTCTGAAGTCAGTGACTGGTCTCCATAGCAACCAGATTAAGTTTTTCCACTGATGTTGGGGCACAAAGAAAGGCAAAGGAAGAGATGGTTTTTGCTGAGGAGCTGGGGCTCTGAGATGGCAGAGGAAGGTAGATAGGAGGTATAAAGTACTGGCTTCCATTTCTTGACGGGGCCCCGGGCAACATCCCACTGGAAGACGAAGAGTCATGATTGGTGTATGAGAAACACAGGAAAGAGCTGGGTTAGGGAACACAGCATGCACCAAGGCCTTGTCCTGCTAAGCAGCTATGTGCAATTGGCTCTAGCTTAATTTTTATTTGCTATGTGTGCCTAGCCTGGTGCCACCTGCTGCAGAACTTATTTACAGTAGGAGACTACAGACAAAGGAGATGTCTCAACAAATACAGTGAGAGAAGGAGGAGGGCAAGAAAGAATTTCTAGAAGAAGTACAATTCCTCCCTCCCTGCAGACAGGAGTAACTACCGCCCACAGCCCCCTTCACCTTCCAGTCTAACCACGTCTCCTGTGTGAGCTCTGCCTGGATGATATTAGCACCATCAATCTCACACCTGGCCAGGCAGAATCAAGTTTGTTGATTGTTCACGGATGCAGCATCCACTGAGCCTTTCACACTTGGAGACACACAGAATTTCTACCTCCCAGGAGACCTCCTTGGTAGGCTTAACCTGCATGACTGGAATCTGGTTCACTTCCTTATTCCAGGCCAGGGCCCCAACACCCTGCCTTATTCTTGCTTGTATGTTCCGTTAGGCACCTAAGTCCACAGTTTCATACCCCCAGGTGACTTCTTGCTCTAAAGGAACTAGTTACTCAAAACCACCTGAATAAGATTGTTTCCCACTTAATTTCAGCCATTGTCCATGGCAAAAAAAAAATTGTCTATTTCCATGTTCCAGCAGGAGGCTGGGTCCCCTGGGTTACTGATGGACTGTTACCTAAGTTTGTGTGGGCTTCTGAAGACTGGATCTTGGAGCACTAGCCATGATTCTTGTAGTTTCTGGTATCATATTCTTCTTCATTCCCCACAGACCAAAGAGGTTTCCAAATTACCAAACAATAATAACTACAACACCAAAATTCTTATTCCTGAGCCCAAATGGTCCATGATAGATATAGGTAGCATTTGACATGGATTCTGAAGGGTATCCAGGATTTAGAGAAAAGATTGTTCTCTGTCAAAATCCAGATCCTTCAAGAGAGTCCCAGGGTGGTGGCAAGTGACTCATTCAGCAAGGGAAGATGCCGGATGTTCTGGTTGAAAGAATCAGCTCCTGCTAGACCACCTGTTGCCCCGCCGGACATTTATTCCCAGAGTCCTCTTGGACTTGGGTTGTGTAAATATCACCAATAACCATCTAGAGCTCTTAAAATGAAAGAGATTAAAACTAAAATTTACTAAACATACTCATTATTTGCAAAATAACTGAGACAGGGGGAGTAAGCAGAGACCAGTTCTGGAAGGCTCTTAACAGCCACATGAATAAGTTTGAAGTTTTTTTCATTTTTTCTTTTTTTTTTTTTTTTGTCAGTCATGGGGTCTGAACTCTGGGCCTGGGCACTATCCTCAGCTCTTCAGCTCAAAGCTCGTGCTCTACCACTTGAGCCGCAGCGCCCCTTCTGGCTTTTTCTGCTTATGTGGTGCTGAGGAATCAAACCCAGGGCCTCATGCATGCAAGGTAAGCGCTCTACCACCTTCCCAGCCCTTTTTTCATTTTTAAATGAATGGGTTTAAATGGGTTGTTTTTGTTTTTGTTTTATGTAGACAGGCTAGCCTAGAACTTACTATTCTTGAATTCTTGATTCTCCTACCTCAGCCTCCTAAGTCCTGAATTACAGATGTGTGCACCACCAGGCCCAGCTAAGGACCTTGGACTTTAAAACAGATAATGTTGAGCTATCCAACAACTGGAGGGTAAGCTGGATGATAATGTGATCAGATGAGGCTGGGAAGCCTACTACACTGTTGTAAGCATAGAGGAAGGAGTGGAGGAAGAGCCGGCAGGCTAATTGCTTCAGGAAGGATGTTATGGTTAATGTGTTCCTCAGTAGAAAACTTAATTCTCAACAGTGATGGGAAGTAGGGTTAGGTCATGAGGGCTTTACCCTTGTGAGCAGTTTCATGTTGTCATCAAGAGAGTAAGTTAGTTATCTTGAGAGTAGGCTTATTATAAAAGCGAGTTTGCACTTCCTGCATTCTTGCCCTTCTGCCTTCTACCATGGGAGTGCCACACAAGGACTCTAACCATATGCCATCTCCTTGTTCTTGGAGTTCTCAGCCTCCAAAAATATAAGCCAAACAGATTTCTGTTGTTTATGAATAACCCAGACTTAGGTGCACTGTTATCGCAATAGATGACAAAAGTAAGGGGCAGAGAGATTCACAGGCTGTTTGTGCCAAGTGTGCAGCGGTCCCAGTTTCTAGTCTCCTCCTCTTGCATTTCTGATATTGTTTAACTTTCTCCTAGCTTCCCTTGCTTTGCCTTTGCTGTGTCTTCTGTGTGTTCCCGCGTGAGTGCTTCCCGTGTGCTTTTCCACTGTCACCCTCTCTTTGGTACCATGACCCTTTCCTGATTTCTGCTTTGGTTTGCAATAGGGAGGGAAAGCTGCCCCAGAGAATTCCCTCACTATCATTTTTTTGGGGGGTGGGGGAAGGGAGGACTGAAACCAGAAGAGGAACCCTTTCTCTTGTCTGTTGGAAACAAGGAGGCTGATTTTTTTTCCATCACAGGAGCAGAACACCGAAGGTTGTTTACATTGGTGGAAGAACAGAAATGCCCACTGGAGAGTTTATTACTCATTTCTACCCATTGAGTGTGAAATACTCTGGAAGCTTCTTTTGACCCTTCTTTGACCTGAACTACCTCCTTTACTGGTACTTAAAAGTCCACCCTTTAAGCTAGTCATTTCTTTATGTTAATCATTACTTTCTCCTAATGATCTTTCTTTGAACATAAAAATACTCCTGGGAGGGAAAATCCTGTGGCTTCCCAATGCCTTAATGCAAATCAAGAATGGAAGGGAAAAGCTCAAAAACGTTTTTAAACTCTTCTGCTATGATTGGAGTACAAATCTAATTTTGACTGGGAACAGAATTAACTTTATTTAAATTAAAGGAATTTCGATGTCCATTTTGTTCCTTTCTTTTATTTTTTATATTTTCCACCAAAAATATTAAAAAGAATAAAATATATAATAAAATATAAAAAATAAAAATATTTAAAAAAAGTCTTACTTGTATAGCACACATCCTGTGATTGCTCCTATAACTACCTATTAAATGTATTTCCAAGACCCCATGACCACCCTGTACCTCTTTGAGTCTATATTCCTCCAAAAATAACCACTTTTCTGACTTACATGACCACGGATGAATTTTATCTATTCTTAAATTCCATATAAATGGAGTCATTCAGAGTCTTGGCTCCTTGGATTCAATATAATTCTTTTGAGATGCAAACATATTGCATGTATGAGTAACCTCTCCCTTTATAATAATGCATAGTACTCTTAGTATTGAGCTTTATTAAAAACTGCCAAACATATCTGCAAAGCAATTATATCTTCTTTGGTTTGGTTGGAGCTTTTTGTTGGTTGTTTGTTTGAAATAGACTGACCATGTGAAGTCTGTGTATCTGAGAGAAGAACTTCCTAAAAGGAATCAACTACCATCAGAAAGTAGAGATGGAGGTTGAGCAGCCAAGAAATTGTTACATGTTCATATGGCCTAGCTTTCAAAGCATTTACTTCACACAAATATGTTAATAGTGATAGAAGAGAAGAAAGAAAATAGGCCAGTCCTACAGGGTGAGCAGGGAAAGGGAATTTGAAATTAGCAATCAACTTGAGCCAATGTAGTGATCTATATTCTCAAATGAATTTAAGGAAGATAAGAATATTCAAGGCTTGGGATATAGCCCAAGGGTGGAGCCCTTGCCTCCCATGCCGGAATCCCTAGCACGGTACCCTTGCCCCTCACCGCTCCCCCCACAAAATTATGTGACTCAAATCTTCCTAATTTGTTTGCATTTTCAGCAAATTCTGTGTCACTCCAGGATCCCCTTAAATTGTGGTCAAGCCCAACTGGAAGAATCCAGAGTAGAAGTGGTAGAAGGTAGAAATCTCACAAACTAAGAAAGAAGAGCACAGCATAGGCATCACAATAGTAGTCAGCTCCTTTATCCTTTAGTGCAGACGGTCTCAGAGCTTCTCAAAGGCCTAAGAAAAGACCTGAGACTTGGGGATAATTTTAATGCTCAGTTCAGGATGCAGCTACATCTTTGGCAGCACTTGTACCCTCAACTAAGATCTCTCTGAGCCTTCAGCTTCTGCTGTTTCAAATTACAAAGCCATCAAAGTAAAATTGGAAGGAGAGAGAAAGAGACAGACAGACAGATAGAAAGAGACAGACAGAGTCTACATGAGGGAACAAGAAAGAGCAGAAACAAGTAATTACTCATGGTAGCTAGGAAATTAAGAAAATGTCTGCATTACCTGAATTTGGCCAGCCTGGACTTTTGGAGCACACATTTTTTTTACAATAGAGAGAGAAGTGGTCTAGAGTCAGGTTTGACAAGAACTCACAAGACGCCAGGTAAGTCACAACCTTCCTTTCTCCACTTCCTCCCCTGTAAAATGAAAGGGGTTGGTTAAAAAGCACTGAAGTTTGGTCAGTTCCATGAGCACATGCATTTGTAAATAAATTCTTTATTCATTAGTCAATAATGAAAGTAAAGAAATGATTCATGGCCTGGTGCTAGTGGCTTATGCCTGTAATCCTAACTGCTCAGGAGGCTGAGGATTACAGTTCTAAGCCAGCCCAGGCAAGAAAGTCTGTGAGACCCAATAACCATGTAGAAAAAGCCAGAGGCGGGCTGGGAAGGTGGCTCAGTGGTAGAGTCCTTGCATACATGATGCCTGAAAAAAGCAGAAAAAGCCAGAAGTAGCACTGTGGCTCAAGTGGCAGAGCACTGGCCTTAGAGCTGAAGAGCTGAGGGACAGCGCCCAGGCACAGAGTTCAGGCCCCACGACTGAAAAAAAAAAAAAAAAAAAAAGGAAAGAAGGAAGGAAGAGAAGGAAGGAAGGAAGGAAGGAATAGAAAGAAATAAAGAACTAGAGGTGGAGCTGTGGCTCAAGTGGTAGAGCATTAGCTTTGAGCAAAAAAAGCTTAGGGATAGCTCCTAGGCCCTGAGTTCAAGCCCCAGGACTGGCAAAAAATTCCAACAAATGAATCACATTATCTGCTCTGATACATCTTCCCTGATGCTCCATCAAAGATCAAATACATAATATAGAGCATCTCATCCAAAAAACCATTCTCAATCTCCAAGTTATATAGCCTATAATTAGTAGAATCTACTTTGCCATAATTGAGCAGGGAAGTTCTAGGGAAAAAATTATACCAAATTTCACTAAATGTGCATTCATTTCAAACAAGATGGTCCCTAAGTCTACCAGACCACTGGAGCTGACATGCTGTTTCAATTACATAACGTGAGTACCTTCCATCTCCTTCCACTTTAGATGAACTGACTTGCTAGCCATGGGTCTAGCCCATTATCATTTATTTTCTTTGTGGTAAGCGACAAGCATGTCTGAATTAGTTTAATTACTTTAATATGTGGTTGCTTTTAAGGATCAAAAATTTGTGACCATTCCTTCCAAGGAAACCTCAACCCACAACATGTGGACTAAATCTCCATTTTCATCTCTTTGTTTTTCCAAGTGGCTTCATTTTTTTGTTGCTGTTAATGCTAACTCAACTAAAATTTCAGATTTTACTACATGATATTTCTGCTTATTTTCTTGACCAAAAAGTTATTTCATTTTGTGTCCTACCATTAAACAACACAACTCTAATTCACTAAAAATTGCCAATAGTGAGCTCTTTCTTCTGTTCAAGCTAAACAATGTTATTGTCTGACCAGCATCCCAAGAAATAGTACCCTGACCTCCTCTGCTTCTGTCCTTCTCAGAAGAAGCCAGTCCAAGCCATGCTGCTGATCCACGTGAATGTAATTTGAGCAGTTTGAAAATGTGCAAACACATTATTAGCGACGTGTTTAAACAGCACCTTTCCCTTTGGTGTTCATAATCCTTTAAAGTTATGATATAATTACTCCTTCCAACATCCCTTGAAAATATATGTGGCATAGCAGGAATTAGATCTGTCAAGAAACATGACAGTTATGAATAAATAGAAGGTATTTACTATGTCTCATGTAGGATCTATATATCCCTTAGCTCTTTCAAAAACAAAGCTGTGTACCCATGGCTCAGGCCTGTGATCCTAGGTACTCAGGAGGCTGAGATCTGAAGATTGTAATTCAAAGCCAGTATGGGAAGAAAAGTCTGTCAAACACTTATCTCCAATAAACTTAGAAAAAGCCAGAAGTGCTACTGTGGCTCAAGTGGTAGAATACTAGCCTTGAGCACAAAGAGGCTCAGGGATAGTGCCCAGGCTCTGAGTTCAAGCCCCAGGATGAGAGAGAGAGAGAGAGAGAGAGAGAGAGAGAGAGAGAGAGAGAATTTCAGGCAACTTACAAACTAATATATACATCATAAAATGGGAAGGTAACCAGGATGGAAGGAAAGAAAACTCTTCCCAAACAAGACAAGAAGCCTGAAAAGAAAGTGTGATAGGCTTAATTATATACAAATCTTAAAAGTTCTAGCTTGAAACTCAAGCAGAAGGCCCACAGATACAAGGTTAGCATCCACATCTGTAAAATAACTTCCACCTGGGCCAAGAATGTGACTTAGTGACAGAGTGCTTGCCTAGCATGCACAAAGCCTTGGGTTTGATTTCTCAGTACCACATAAACAGAAAAAGCCAGAAGTGGCTTTTTTTAATGAGCTAGCCTTGAGCAAAAGAAGCTTAGGGACAGTGCTCAGGCCCTGAATTCAAGCTCCAGAACTGGGAAAACATAAACAAAAAACAAAAAACTTGTACCTTGATTCATATAAAATAGCCACTCAAACATATAGGTTGTAAAAAGAATGTGTTGATCAGGCTTAAAGAAGAAATACAAATATTAAAAGATGTTAAGAAAAAATGTATAGCTCTAATTCCCACAGAAGCATCAAATTGAGACAATATGACAATTTTTACTCAAGTAGCAAAAGTAAGAAATAAGTAGAAAGAGATTTAATATTGTCCTGTATGAATCTGGTAGATTAATATGTTTTTCTGCTGCAAATAATGCTGCAATAAGCATCTTAATATATATGTATCTATATATGCCTTTTAGAAAACACACAAATATTTTTGTAAGATAGATTTCCAGAGGCAAAATTGAGATGAATGTTATGTGCATTTTAAAAACTGATAAGTAATACAACTTACTGCCTTAAAATATTGTACTATGTTACACCTACACATGAAGCATCTGAACACGCTCATCCCTATGATTGCATATGGCTCAGCCTCTCTGAACACTCGTGCTAGAATTAAATCACCACTGTAATGTTGAAAACTTAATCCAACTTGGGAGGAGTTAGGGTTAGACAAGACTAACAGGGTCAATATTCATGACTGAATATTGGTGGCTCTACAAGACAAAGATTTACACACACACATGCACAAGCACGTGTGCACACATGCACACCAGATGTGTATTCCCTCTTTCTCACTATCAGGTGCTCTGTGCCACCTCAGACATCTGCCAATAAGGTCATTATTAGATGTGGCCCCAGAAAAATGTGGATGCACACCATTAAAAAAAAAGCCAATTTCAAACTACATGACATTTCAGGAATGACCAAAATATAAAAATGGAGGAGAGATGAGTGATTGTTGAGGCCTACGATTGAGGCAAGAAGTGAATGTGTCCCTAAAAGATAACAGAAAGGATACCTATGATGCTGGAATTGACTGTGGTGATCAGTATCTGAAACTACACATGATAAAAACTGCATAGAACACACACAAATGAATACAAATAAAACTGGGGAAGATGAGCGGAGACAAATGGATTGGATCAATGTCAGTATCCTAGTGGTGATATTATTCTGAATTTTGCAAGATACTACAATTGCCGAGACCCAGGGAAAGGACACATGAATATCTTCACCACATCTCTGGTTCCATTAAGACCATGGAAATGGATTCCCCAGCAGCACTTGTACTCTCCAGAGGAGAGACTCAGAGCTCTTCTAGGATCTTGGGCTTTCCCCTTTGCTAAGTGGCACTTTGCTACTGGAAAGGGATCAAGTCACTTGCTCTCTTGCTGTTTACTCTCCCACCTATGCTGTAATCACTGATGGCATGCATTAAAGTGATATTACTACATGCAGATTATTAATGGCCTTGCCCATCATTTTAATCTTTCTGTCTTCACAAGAGTATCTTTTAGTTCTGCAAACACATCAACTCAATCCCAGAATTCCATTTTTTGAATGGATGTAGCTTCTAGCATCAATTCCCTGAGTAAAGCATAAACAAGAGACAGGTGGTATCTTAGGCTGAAAGTAGGATAAAGAGAGGGACCATTTACAGTGGTATAGGTGGGGTAGAGCAAAGTCACAACACAGAGGGCAATAACCATTACTAGGGTAGCATTACTACCCCAGACTTCAGGAGGAGGGTCATGTGTGGAAGGCCCTATAAAGAAACAAAATGAGCTGGACTGTTAGTAGCTCCTGTCTGTAGTCCTAGCTATTAAGGAGGCTGAAATCTGAGGATCACAGTTTGAAGCTATTCCAGTCAGGAAAGCTCATGGAACTCTTACCTCTAACTAACCACCCAAAAGTCAGAGGTATGCAGCTGTGGGTCAATTGGTAGAGTGCTAGCTTTAAGCAAAATAGCTCAGGGACAGTGCCCAGACCCTGATTTCAATCCCCAGGATTGGAACATACACAAGGACATGGGAGTGCACACGTGTACACACACACACACACACACACACACACACACACACACACACACAATAAAGACATTCAGCACAGTGTCTCAGATAGCTTATGGCAACCTGAGGAAGAGATGGGGAATAAAGACCTCTCCTTGCCAGGTTTCGATCTTCTCCAAGACAGCCACCAGATAGAGAGGAAAGCTAGATGAAAAAAATGTAAAAGTCTTTTTTTTTTGTTTAGTAACTATTTTACTTTTTCTTCTTACTATCTTTACGTAGCTGCACAAAGACGTTTCCATTTAACAAAGCAGCTTATGAACACAATATATCATGAACAATGTCACCCCTTCCAACATTCTCACCCATCCCAACTCTCCCCTCCGCTTCCTTTTCATTCTTCTAATTTGGTAGGCTATACATTGGGTTCTTTTTTTTTTCTGGTCCTAGGGCCTGAACTCTGTGTCTCAATGCTGTCCCTCAGCTCGTCAGCTCAAGGCTAGCGCTCTACCACTTGAGCCACAGCACCACTTCCGGCTTTTTCTTCTTATGTGATGCTGAGGAATCGAACCCAGGGCCTCAGGCATGCAAGGCAAGCACTCTACCATGGAGCCACCTTCACAGCCCCTACACTGGATTCTTGACTGCATTCCCTTCTTCTTCTCCAAAGTCTTTAGCACAGCAATGCCAGGAGTATAACTCTAAACAAACTGAGTATGATATGCTCAAGCAAAACAGGTACTTGGATGGCTCAGGAGATTAAAGTCTGGGCTCTTATATAAATCTGACAGCTCTCAGCACAGAGAGGAGCCAGGTAAGTGAATGAGATTACTCAAACAGATAGAATGAGGAAAGGTTGAGCCTGAGGAGTTCCAACATTTAAAGGTCAGGTAGAAGTAGAAATGCTGGCAAGGGAACACAAAGAGTAAGTCAGGGAGGAGAAAGGAAACTCTGGAGCTGAGGCAGCTTAAGTATCATAAAAAAAAAAACCCACTATTTTTTTTTCAAAAGAAGGGAGAGTCCACTTTGTCTAACAGGTCCAAGAATAGGGAAACTGGGAAGTGGACAGGAGATTTAGGGGTATCGATGTTTCAACAGAAATAGTCTTAAGAGAGTAGGAAAGGAAGCCAGCTGGGGAAAGCTAACAAGTAAACAGATGTTGAAAAGGGCAAATGATGACTTGGCACAACTCTTTCCCTTTGTCTGGGAGAAAAAAAAAGGAGAACTGGAAAGAAAATTTGGACTCCAGGGGTAGATATTTTTACTCTGTGTTTGTTGGTTTATCTATCTGTTTATTTTTAGAATGGGAGTGATGAGACTATAGTTAGATGCTGAGAAAAAGAACTCAGCAGAGATGAGCAGGTGAAAGATGGAAAAGAAGATAAGTAGTGATCATCCCTTTTCAGAAGAGGCTGGAAGCCAATGCGTGGGGAAGACAGGCATCACTTCTGTTTTGCCAGAGGGAAAAGCAAAGAGTAGGTGCAAGAGCAAACTGGCAAGAAGAAAGCGCTCCTCTTTTCTTTTGTGGAGTAAAAGATACTTTCTGAGAGTGACAGATGAGATTGGAGCTCAAAACTTGGGAAGTCGATAAACTTTGAAATGGTCATTTGAGAGACTGGAGGTGAAGGCTAAGAAACAGACAATGGGATTTTCTTTAGTGGATGTGACCTGAGGGTTGGTAGCTATAATGACCAGGGCAAGATGGTAGACTTAGGGGGAGGTAGGGGGGTCTCCCCAGTCATGAGTCACTCCCCTTTTAGAATTTCCCAAGAAGAGACTTAAAAAAGTACAGGTTGACTTCTGGGATCTTTCCCCCCTCTACTTCCCCCCCCATCTCCCCAGGGGGTTTCCACAAAAGAACCAAACAGGGCGGTGAGTTTAAGATACTGGCAAGGTGGTCATGGACACATTGGACATAGAATCTAACATGGCTGCAAAGAGAAACTGAGTCGGGTAATAGATGCAAAAAATTACAATGGCCAGACCACTGAGGGTTTCAGTTTGGCAAGATGCAGAGCAAGCAGACTGGAATGATTAAGGAGTTATACTCAGATGGGGGATGGGAGGGAGGTCAAGGTGTGTCTGAGAAGTAGGTGCTGGAGGTGCTACAGAAGAGTAAGGAACTGAGAGGTCAGAGTGCTGACTAGGTAAGCCATGGATGCAGTGACATCTCGCATGAAGGGAAGTTAATGTTAAGAGTTAGGAGGCAAAATTGCTGGAGTATGAAAGGAGTGTCCAGGACACTAATAGATAAGAACAATAAAACTTGAACTTTGCAGCAGCAGACACTTTTTCGGCAGTGTCTGAGGCTGTATCAGGGAACAAGGAGGCCGCCATCTTATTTCCTGATCTAAGGCAGGGAAATGGTGGCTATCTAGGGAAGTGAGGTACCAGGGGTGGAATTATTTTCCACCCTTCTATCTGTGTATGTTCAGATGCAGATAGAGACAGCAGCATTGACCAAGAATAAAGAGGGGAAGATGTCAACTGGAACAATTTTGGGTCACGGATTTGAAAAGAATTGCCATTAACATGATTTCAAAAACCAAGGTCTAGGCTCAGAAAGCATGATGCCTACTTCTCAAAGGTCTTCTAGATTTACTCCAACTCTCATTGTCCTTCACTTTCAATGGTGACCCTGGTTGGCGGGGCTGGGCGGGGGGAGGTGTTGGGAGAGGAACAGGCTGGCTCTACAGAACAATGCCTAACCAGCAGGATTTTCTCTATGCTCAGGGCTGTCCTTGGGATTCTTTGGTTCCAGCTGCTGTTTGCTGAGCCTGGCATGTTATTTACTTTTGTCTCATTATTTCCTATTTTGCCAAACACTGTGCTTTAAAATAATCCCCACTACCCTCAAAGATGGCTTTTTAGACCAGTGTTCACTGGGTAGTTTCCTGTGTCACCTCTCAACACATCATTTGACCTTGTACTTCATGGTGTCCTCCAGAGGTTCTCTCTGTGTTATTCTATTACCTCTTCATGGCTACTGGGCTTCCATACTCTGACTTCACTTATGCTAAATGTATCTGAAGTAATGAATGAGGTTAATAGACATCAAAGGGCCTCCCAGGTCACCTACCAGGTATGTGACAGTGTGACTAATGTCTGTTAATAAAAGAGGACTACGCTTTTAGAAATTGTAACTGTACCTAGGATAGTAAACATATTCCATAGTTATCATTAAGAAGAAAACAAAAGCCAACCTGGACATGGTGGTGCACACTTGTAATCCCGGCACTCAGGAGGCTGAGGCAAGGGCTAGAAATGTGTCTAATAATAGAGAAAGCTGATGATCTGGGCAACCAGGCCAGGTTTGGAGAACAACTTCATGGGCCTTTTAGTTTACACTCTTAGTGACATAGTACATAAAGGATAGTTAACCATTGCTGATGGAGATTTCCTTCTAAATTATAAAGCTACATAATGTCAGAGCCCCCCTTCTCCATATTGGAGCCCCATTTTAGGAACTTAGGTATTTATGCCTAATGGAAAATGCACAACCTATACCTGTTTGGAAAGTATTTTGCTATCACCTAAGGTAATTGCCTTTTCCTCACTACTACAACTTCAGTTGGCTACATCAGAGTCAAGTCTCATATTCTTCAATTGTAGGAAGAGATTTCTACCTTGCTCCTTCCCCTGTTACATATAAACAAGTAGACACACATAGCCTGTGCCTCCATACCCTTTTAGAAACTTGCAGGGAATCAATCTTATGATGACACTGTTGGTTAGAAGAACAGAATAGCAAGGGGGAAAGTGGATTGACGCACTTGAGCTGCTGATTCAACCAGCTCTGGATTCCACCTAACCGCTACAATTTCAGTTCAGTAAAGTAACATAATTACTTATATTTAAATGACTTCCATACAGCTGTCCCTGAATACATGCACATATCTCTTAAGTGGCCGGAGCTGTGTAATTAAGAACTCTGCAGAAATAGAAGGGTCTTTAGGGGTCATTTCCGCCAATCATTTCTTCATTCCTCTTAGTCTGATTCCAAGCTGGGCTATGAGTTAGCTTTCTATCATCTCATTAGCTTTTCCCATTTTCTCAAACTCTCAGAAATCCATTTTTAGCCATCTGAACACAACATTTACTTCAGGCTGGAACCAAATCTACCTAATACTTTCAAAATGAAAACAAACAAAAAACAACAAACAACTGTCTCAGGTTGGCCTCAAAAAGGTTATTAAGTAGGGAAAACATACACTAGTATGTTTTCTGGAATTTTCTGGATTCAACAAAGTTCTAAGAAGCTCGTTCTTTCTTCTTTTAATTACATCTGAATTTTCCAGCCAATATTTCTTCAAGATTTCTTTTTGTATTTACCCTCATTCTCCTCTTTCTTTTTTTTTGGTGGGGGGGTCCGGTCCGTGGGGCCTGAACTCTGGGCCTGGGCGCTGTCCCTCAGCTGTTCAGCTCAAGGCTAGTGTTCTACCACTTGAGCCACAGCGCCACTTCCAGCTTTTTTCTTTTTGCTTATGTGGTGCTGAGGAATTGAACCCAGGGCCTTGAGCATGCAAGGCAAACACTCTACCACTGAGCCACCTTCTCAGCCCCTCATTCTCCTCTTTCTAAATCTTTAAATACATGTATTTAGATTGTTTCATGCTCTCTCATATATTATTGGAGTTTGGTTCTTTTATTTTTCCTTTTGATTATTTTTTTCTCTATATTTAGATAATATGCATTCAACTGTCACCAAGTTCACTAGTAAGTTCCTATGTTGTACTGGTTTTACATGTCACTTCCTAACATTATTGAATGTTTCCATTTAAAGTATTTGATCTCTTGATTTTATTTGTCTTTTTCACAAAATCCATGTCTCTCTTAAACTGTCTCATCTCTTTACTTACTATATGTGTATTTTCCCATAGACAAAAATTATTTATCATAGTTACTAAATCCTTGTTCAGTCTAACATGTGGATCATCTCTGATTCTGTGTTTATTGCCAATTTTTTCCTTTCCACTATAGGTTACAACTTCCCACTTATTTGTATAACTGAACTATTCTTAAATTTTTATTTCCTAAAATTTTATTTGCACAACTTAACTATTCTTAAATTTTTACTTGAGGATAATAAGTTAGGAGTTGAGCTCTGCCTCTGAAGAAAGCTGACTTTTATTCTAGCAAGCAGTGAAATTTACTTGCATAGTATCTTGATCCTATGGAGCTACAACATCCAATACAACTTCTGTGATGCCAGAAATCTTCTAGAATTGTGCAGCCCAATACAATAGTCATTAACCATATGTGGTTATGAGTCTTGGAAATGTGGCTAGTATGACTGAGGAACTCCATTTTTATTTGTATTTTATTTTATTTTTATTACGGTTTTTCATTCCTTGTGCATTTTTGAATATTTTCATTATCTTTAAGTAGTTGTACAAAGGATTTGTCATGCAAAAGCAGTTTATGAATACAGTATGCCTTGATCAATGTCATTCCTTTCAACCCCTCTCATTAATTGTATTTGATTTTAAAGATCATGTGTGCTTAGAGCTGTATTGAATAATCCATCTAGGAAGACTTATTTTTAGGCTTTGGTATTGTCTTTATTCTTAAGAGATAATCATTAGTCCTTAGAAGTAGTCCTTATGCCAACTTTTGTCTCCTCAATGGAAAGCCCTAGACATTTTTCAGACTTCTATAACGTGTGGGAACTTGAACTGTAAACTCCATCTGCCCAGCCTTGAAGCTGTTATTTTCCCCTGGGCTCCTTGCACTTACCCTGCAGATGCATAGCTCAGGAGCAAGAGATGTTTGTACATAAACCTGGGAGCTCCCTCTAAGTCTCCCTTCTTTGTGGGATTCCTTCCTCCTCACTGATGTGGAATCCCCAACCTCTGTCTCCTCAATGCAGGCTCACTGACAATTCCTGTTCAAATTCAAGCTCTGTCCACCAGTTAAGTGGGTACTGCTGTCCAAGCAAAGCCAGGTAAATGTGGATCTCATTCTCTTTTGTAAAGATTATGTCTGCACCAGTGTTTGTCTGCAGAGCCAAACTATGTTGGTTATTTTCCAGGGCCTTCAAACAAACAGGTTTTGTTGTAATTATCTTGTTTTAAATTCTTTATTATTGTCTCTGGCAGAAGATGCAATTTCCTCTGCCATTAACAAAAACTGGAACTGATTAGAATGGCTCAAATTATACATTAAAATACCGGATCTGTGCCGGGCACTGGTGGCTCACGCCTGTAATCCTAGCTACTCAGGAGGCTGAGATCTGAGGATCGCGGTTCAAAGCCAGCCCGGGCAGGAGAGACCGTGAGACTCCTATCTCCAATAAACCACCAGAAAACCGGGAGTGGCGCTGTAGCTCAAGTAGTAGAGCGCTCGCCTTGAGCTGAAGGGCTGAGGTACAGCGCCCAGGCCCAGAGTTCAAGCCCCACGGCCGACATAAAAAATAAAAATAAAATACTGGATCTGGTGGGAAACCTTGACCTACCTTTTCTTCCTAACATACTCTTCCATCTTTCTCCACACCAAAATATTGCTCAGTACTTGCTCAATGTGTTCTAAAAACTTTCTTGAAGGAGTCATACTTTGAAGCATTGTCAAGCTCATCGTAATTTAGAGTAGATTATCCTTCCTAAAAGTAGGTTTTGATATGCGGTAATGAGAAAGAAGAAGTTATCAGGTTTATCTGTTTTATAAATATAAATAGCAGAAAACCTGACATGATTTTGGCTTCGGCAAAAGGTAAGAGAATTTACTGATTAACCTAAGTTAAAATTCCATGTCAGAGTAGGCTCCAAGCATAACTGGATTTAGGACTCTGTATTACTAGAACACAAGTATTTATTAGCATATATTAATTGTACAAAATATAGAATTCTAGTAGGGTACCAGTGGCTCATGCCTATTATCCTAGTTACTCAGGAGGATGAGATTTGAGGATTATAGCTCAAAGCCTGCCAAGCAGTCAAAATTTGAAAGGTTCCTATCTCCAATGAACTAACAAAAAAAAAGGCAGGAAGAAAGCCAGGCCCTAAATCTCTAAGTTCAAGTCCTGGTATAGAAAGGGAAGGGAAGGGGAGTGGAGGGTTGGGTTTTATTGTAACATTTACTTACATACCTGTAACAAAAGCACAGATGTTTTTGCTGTTTTGTTTCCACATTTCAGTTCTACCTAATGCATTGTCAGAACTAACCTCAGCCTCTATGAGTATGGTAGATATTTCAACCCTGCATCTGCTCAGGTGGCAGACACAGAGAAATAACTAAGGGCCTTCTTCTAAGAAGAGCCCCTTCCTCCGTTCCCATCCTGCCCCCCTTCCTATGACAAACTACCCCAGACCCCTGCCCCACCTGACTTCACTCTCTCTGCCTAAAAAAAGGAGACTTCACTGTCTCTCCAGTCTGCCTGGAAGACTCTGGCATCCCTCTCAGGCGTTTACCTCAATTCAAAGTCTATGGGTCTGGTGAGTTTGCTTTCTGTCCTTTCCTTATTCTGATACCCTCATGACCCAGTTTTCTTACAGAACATAAGAAAACGTCACTGCTTCTTGTAGCCTCTGCCTAGATCAATCATGTGGCCATGAGGTAGAATGAAATGATTGGTTGGGTAATGCTCACAGGCTCCACCCACATGTGGGGGTCGGGTAGTCGGGGGGGGGGGCTCAGTTTCTGATGACCCACAGGAACAGGGAGTGAGAGAGAAGCTGCCCTGATGAAAATCTCGGTTGATTTTTAGTTTCTAGAAGGGGACAGAAACCACAGAAGCTTACTGAAAGGGATATTGGAGGAGAATGGAAGTTGGGGTCCCTGGATGGGGTTAAATGCTTACAAATGAGAGAACAGGGGCACCTAAAAAAGAAATGCTGACTGATCCCTTTTGCACTTAGCCTCTTGGCTCAGGTCTGCTGGCCGCAGGTGCCCCGCTGTCACTGCTTCATGGGTAGCGTGTTTGGGGACCTGCAATGAGTGAAATCCATGAAATTTAGCTCCCGCAGCGGTGTCTTAAAAAGGTATCAGGTGGAGAATGGCTTTTAATGCAGAATCCAGTCCTCCAATTAGAGGCTTGTTCCACTTGCTAAATTTGGTTTGGGTTAAATGCCCACTGGCCTCTTGTGCTTATAGCATTTCATCATTTGGATGGATACGGGCAACCAGCCCCTCCCCCTGCTTTCTAAAGGTATACAATCCCCACAGCACTAGAGAGGTATAGGGTTCCTTTTCACACCCCTCAAATTCTCTCACAGTAAGGAAGCAATCCAATGGAAAAAGAAGTCAAAACCAAGTACAGCAATGTCCCAGCATGTTCACCTGGCTTGACAACCCATCTTTCCAGTCTGTACTAACCAACAGCTTTTGGGTTGAGGAAAGACATTGCCTTTTTACTCCCCATGCAGTTCTTATTGGTTGCTCCTAAGCACCTTATAAAATTGAACCTGATCACTTTATGTAGCCCAAAGAAATTACTTTCCTCAGTCATTAAGAAGAAGGACTCTGATTTTTCAAAGCAATATCTACAATTTCTAGAATCTCACATTTTTCTATCATAAACATGCCTAGTTTGGGGCACACTAGAAAGAAAAATAAATAAGTATATCTTAAATTTAAGGGCTGAGGACATAGCTCAGGAGTAGATCATCTGCCTACATGCACACACACACACACACACACACACACACACACACGCACACACGCACTCACGCACAACCCTGGGTTCAATCCCAGCTCTGAAAATGAATGAATGAATAAATGGATGGATGAAGTTTATACCAAAGCTTAGGGAAGCCTACACAGTTTTCCAGCCTTAGAAAATCCCTCGCTGGTGATGGCTCCCTCCCATCCTCACCCCTACTACCCATGTCTTCTCTTTCTCTGCCACCCAGGGCCCTGAGGACACATGATGCTTGCTTCTCATGCTCCACTTTGTTTCCCCATAAGATTACTGGTCAGGGGTTGTAATCTTTGGTTTGCTGGGCCATTGCCTAGACAGTTTCTGTGAGCCACACTCTGGACTCTTCATTATTCATGAGCACCCAGAGGTCCAGTTACCAGCAATGTCCACTGCAGGAGCCAGACAGAAACTTGTTCAGCCAGTTTCCTTCTTTCCCTGAACTGTTCCAAGACTGACATACTCAGACTGACAAAAACACCGAGTGTTTCTGTGTTCCCAGGACTGAATCTCCCCCACCCTCCTCCGCCACCACAACAAGCCTGGCTCTGTTACTAAACTCAATTCTCATTTCCACCCCACCCCCCAACTCCCTTAGCTACAAAGCTATGGACCATCAAGTTTTAATGCAGTGTTGAGTTGTTGATTAAAACCGCCTGTTATTTGCTGAATGTCAAACAACATACGACAATAAAGTAGGTATAAAATATCAGAAAAACAAATGTGGACTTGCTTCTGCACTGGATGCAAGCATAGAAATGCCCGATCTTTAAAAGCTTCCATGTCTTGGAGCATTAAAATTGATGATGGTGATTAGGTTGCCTTTCAGGGCAGCAAAATCTGTATAACTGAATCCTCATGGGCTTAGCCATTTTCAGCCCAGGCATATTAACTTGGCGGCTGGCTGTGAGCTGCTTTTGTGTATGTAGGCATACACACACACACACACACACACACACACACACACACACAGTATTTAGCCATGAGTGCAGTGGGCCCCAAATTAAAACCATATTTTGTTAGCACCACATGTTCTAGCCTTGACAGTATTTATCAAAGGGGACGCTGTTGGATTTATTGGAAGGAATACACTTCACCAGGGTCTGGCAGACTCAACCCCGGCAGTGAGTTGTTATTTTTATCCATATTGTTGATGCTGGCTCAGGGCTGTTTACTGGCTGTGGGCACTGCCTGCTACTGCTACCTCCTGCTGATCCAAGCCTGCAGGGCTCTGTGCAGCCATGCCTCAGGGGATGTCATTAGCTCCTGGCCACACTGTCTTCAAGGCCTGTACATGTTCCCTTTTTTTCTGTGAAGTCTTTGCTCCATAAACCAAAGGCTGTTTCTTCTTCCTTTGATCTCTCTGGTCTTGGTCTGGAGACCGGCAGCAGGACAATGGGGTCTGTGGCAGAGATGGAGGCCCTGAATCTGCATTTCAGCAAGATCTCTACAGAATTTGTGGCACCTAGAAATGTGAGAGCTCTGCTCCACCTTCACCTTCTCTTTCTGTAGGAGTCTTCAGATGTAGTCCAAATGTACATAGATGATTTGGGCTGCTAAAATAGTGGATGCTATGCTAGAGTAATACTGACATCAGTAGACAGGGATGCTTCTGGACAACCCAAGGAAACACTAGCCCAAATGTCAAGATTTTCTCATGTGCAGCCCGGCCATGCACAATGACATAGACATGTAATCCCAGATTTTTGAATGGTAGAATCTGGGGGACAGAGAGTTGAAGGCTAATCCTGGCAAAGTTAGCAAGACCTATCTCAAAAAAACAAAATAAAAGGGCAGGGTTGTGGCTCAAATGGTAGACCACTTGCCTGGCATTTGCAAGGCCCTGAGCCTTTGTAGGTTTAACCTTCAATAGTGCAAAATAAAAAGGTTATTATAGTTTTGGTAGACAGTAAAAGAGCCAGAGGCAGAATAGGACCAAGGCACTTGGTTTGCATGTATGAAAAGAACATAATAAAACTCATTTTTTTAATTTAAGAAAGATCTTTCTTCTAAGAAAGGGTTGGGAGAGAAGGCATAAGAAAGAGTAATCAAAGAATGTGATCCACGTATAGATATGAGTATACCACACTGAAACCTCTCATGGAGTGCAATTAATATATGGTAAGAAAAATGTTGGGGCGAGGGTGATAAAGCAGCCAGCTTTAAGAACATAAGTCTGTGTGTTTGTGTCTGAAATTTCTCTTATGCTGCCTGAAAAGAAAAAAAATGCTTAACAGTTACCTGAGCCTGGGGCCTAGTTTCTTCTTTATCTAGACACAAAATATTGTTTACACAATGTTAATATACACTAGATTTTCTAGGAATTCGACTTAGTAAATTCAGGGAAAACTGTTCTGTTAGATTCAGAATTTCACCTGTGCTCACCTCTTTGGACACTTGCATTGCCACATAATATTGCTATAAGACATCTGTATTAGTCTCCATTTATAGCCATCCCAATTTCAGTGAATATTTTTTTCTTTTGAGGTGTTAGAGTCAAAGCTGGAGCCTTAACAGACTAACCATACATCCTATCACTGAACTACAATGCTAATCTCTTCAATACATTATTTTATTTTACTTTATTATTTTAAGTGTTTAATTAGTATGTATAAAATTGTACATTGTAGGAAGTTTTATCATGCCAGAGCAACTGATTTCCTTGAGTGCTTTTAAGTTTGGTATTCACTATACTGGTTTTGAGCTAGTTATTTTATACATGTGTCAGTTAGTTACTCATGATTTTTATTTCAAGAAACAAAAATGGTCATTTAAAACTATTATAAAAAGAGGGTACGGGTTGGGAACTTTGAACCTTGGCTCCACATCATTCTGTGTGTGTGTGTGTGTGTGTGTGTGTGTGTGTGTGTGCATCTGTGCCAGTACTGGGGCTAAACTCAGCGTGGGTGCTCTCCTTTAGCCTTTTTACACAAGGCTGACACTCTATCATTTGAGCCACAGCTCCATTTCTGGCTTTTTGCTAGTTAATTTGAGATAAGAGTCTCTCAGATTTGTCTGCTTGGGCTGCCTTCAAACCTCAGTCCTCAAATCTCAGCCTCCTGAGAAGCTAGGATTACAGGTGTGAGCTCTAATGAACGTTCAAGTGATACCAACCCTGATCCATGAGCACACTTTCAGCAGCCAGGAATGAAAGACTTTTATGTCTCTCTTTCAGGTGGCAGAAAGTAATATTACATGATTGCCCTCATTCAAAATAGTCTGTACTTAGTGTAAGACTAACTAGTCAAATTAAATTGTCATGGTAGGATGTGAAATCAATTTCTTTCACTTATAAATTTAAAATGATATTTTAAAACAACCTATAATTTATTTTCCTTAATTAAATATCTCGGAAACCAATGTTGAGAAGAACTTTGTGGGTTTTTTTTTTTAATCTTTAGGTGAGAAAAAGAAGTTTTGACCATTCAGCAAAAGTTGAAGTGAGCTTTAGTGGCTCAGGAAACTCAATGCTAGATTGATCTCAGTGTCAAAAGAGCACTCTTTCTTCTCAGACCCTCTCCATCCGCTGGCATAGGCCTGAAATCCCATTAACAGGGGATAGGCTTTTACCCTCTTCGTCATTAGTGACACGCATCCCTGGAAAGGGTGAAGCAAGGCTTAACTCTTAGTAGATTAAGTGGATGATGGAGGAGACTTCCTGGAAAGAGGTTCTCATGGGAAAGAGTTGTGGTAGCATGATAGAGCCAAGACTGAAAAACAGATTTCAGACAGGGAAGCTCCAGGTCACAGCACACACAACCTTATTCCTACCTTTGTCAAAAGCAGGTTGACAAACTTAACCAAAACACTGCCTTCCTGAAAAGCAGGCCTCATCCTGCCTCCCATTCCTTTGTACTGCGGTTTGAATGGTATGTATGTCCTTCCTAACCACCATGGTGACAGAAGCTCAGTCATCACTGTGTAGTATATTAAAAGGTGGGATATGGTCTTAAGGAAGTGACCAGGTTCTGAGGGGCCCTCTCACAGGAACTGAATTAGGGTTCTTATCAAGGAGGCTTCATCCTTCCATTTTAGCCATTACAGCATTCAAGGTGCCATCTTAAAGCAGAGAGCAGCCCTCATTAAATACCAAACCCTCATCTTAGGCTTCCCTGGCTTCCCAATTATCAGAAATAAAATTGTCAATGATCCATTTCCCAATATCAGGTATTTTGATACTGCAGCACAAATGATGACTAGGCCTCAGGTATGTGCATTCCAAAGACCTTCTAACAGCTCCCTGCCCCTTCACAGGAGAAGTAGGGCTGTAGGAGTGGGTCCTAGGAAGAGAAAAGTCAAGCATGAAATGCTTGTGGGACCTGAGCTGATCAAGGTGACCCAGGGAAGGAGACAGTCATGCTGGGAAAATGAATATGAACCTTTAAGAAAGAAGGTGAGGAAGCTAGGTGCTGGTGGCTCACATCTGTAATCCTAGCTACTCAGGATTCTGAGATCTGAGGATCATGGTTCAAAGCCAGCTCAGGCAAGGAAGTCCATGAGACTCTTGGCTCCAATTAACCAGCAAAAGCTAGAAGTGGAGGTATAGCTCAAATAAGTAAAGCGCCCAACTTGAGTGAAAAAGCTAAGGGAGAGTGCCCTGGTCAGTAGTAACACACACACACACACACACACACACACACACACACACACACACGAAGAGGAAGGGAGGGATTAGGAGGAAGAGAAAGGAGAAGGAAAAGAAAGAGGAAGAATGAGAGGATGAGGAGGAAGGAGGCAGGGTGGAGGGAGAAGTGAGGGACAAGGAAAGTCCTTCGAGAAGGAACCCTCATGGCACTAGGCTTGTTCTGCCATTGAGCAGTGGCTCAGGCTCAGCTCAGCCACACCACCTCCACCAAAGGGGACTTAAAAGCATTTGATTCATATGTGTCATCTTAGAGATAAGGAAGTAGAAACCAAGAAAGAAAGGAGATTTGTAAAAGTTTACTGAGGTGTGATAGTTAGCTTTCCATGACTGTGACAAAATATCCAGAAAAATCAACTTAAAGGAGGATGGGTCTGTTTTGGCCCATGGGTTTGGAAGTTTCAGGCCAAATTCACTTAGCCCAGTGGCTTTTAGACCTACAGTGAGGTAATCGTAATCCATCATGGTGGGCATGCATGGTAGAGGAAAGCTGCTCACCTCATAGCAGCCAAGAAGCAGAGATCCAAAGAAGGGACCAGAGTCTCAAACTAAGGTCATGCTCCCCAGTGACCTACTTCTGTCAACTAAGTCCCACTTCCTAACAGCCTATTGAGCATTCAATAGATTAATATATTTATGAGATTACAAGCATGTGTGATGAACCCTGGTAATCTTTTAAGGTAAACAATTTATTTGATGGTGAAAGGAAAGCCATGAAAGTAGACAAGAACTCCATCCAGAGAGGGGCTGTAAAGAGGAGTCCCAATAGACCGTAGTTGCTTCTCTAGATTTATAGCAGTTAAATGTCTAGACACATAGTATGTAGGTGTCCATTTGCACCATTGTCCCAGCCTGAGAGGATGAAGTAGAGTAGGTTCCTGTAGTTAGATGGTGGCAGCAAAGAAGGACAATGGTCTTTTCCTTGATAGTATCACATGAATGGTTTCTAGATACCCCATCCCTTCACTAATGACATAATTAGTGGGTATGCCACTTTTTCACTAAAACCAAGTTTTCCTATTTAGCCTAAGCTGTTTTTTTAAATTCCTTATCAATACAAGGAAACAGGTCTTATTAGATGACTTCTAGCCATACAAAAAAATTCAAAGATTCCACTTAATCAAGAAATGGAAGATAGATAGATAGATAGATAGATAGATAGATAGATAGATAGATAGATAGATAGATACTTACTTTTGTGTGTACCAGTTCTTGAATTCAAGGTCTGGGCACTGTCCCTGAGCTTTCATGCTCAAGTCTAACACTCTACCACTTGAGCCACAACTCCATTTCTGGTTTTTTGATGGTTAATTGTAAATGAGAGTCTCATGGACTTTCCCACTGGGCTAGCTTTGAACTATAATCCTCAGATCTCTGTCTTATGACTAGCTAGGATTACAGGTGTTAGTCACCAGCACCTGGCAAGATTACTTACAATATTTCTATATATAAACACAATAGCTTAAAGTGTTAATACAGACCAGAACTGACTTGGGCTTTTAGACACAAACTAACACACCCTAAAGATTACAAAAAGATTAGGATTAATATTTTGTACATATATTGTATTACTTAATGAGGGAGTATGGAAAAAGAAATGATTACAAATATAGCATAACAGCTAACCTCCGAGGTACCCATTTTGTTCCTAAGTTATGTGCCTGGGGTGGTGACTATGGGACCTCAGGAGCCCAGAGAAAGGGGTTTGCAAGCCCCAGAGAGACAACTTGTGAAACTCTATCAAGCAATTATTCCTTTCCTCTTTCTCCCTCTCTTTCTCTCTTTCTTTTCTTTCTTTTTCTCTTTCTTTCTTTTTCTTTTCTTTTTCTTTCTCTTTCTTTCTTCCTTCCTTCCTTCCTTTCTCTCTTTCTTTCTTTGTTCCTTCCTTCCTTCCTTTCTTTCTTTTCTTTCTTTCTTTCTTCCTTCCTTTCTCTCTCTCTCTCTCTCTCTTTCTTTCTTTCCTTCTAAAAAGCCCAGGCTGGCCTTGAACTTTCAGTGTTCCTGCCTTCTGCCTCTGAGGCTGAGATTACAGCATGTATCACCATGCCCAGCAGCAGGCAGTTACTCTTGCAGTCAGCAAACCTCATGTCCTAGGCCTATGCCCAGATTTTGGGTTCCAAGATATTTTCTAAACAGTACTTATGCAATTTCTCTCTTTTTCTGTGCCAGATCTAGATGTTAAACAACTTCCCTTTATCTGTTCTTATGCTAGGGGACCTAAGAACTTTCTATTGACATCCTCTCAGGGGATTTCCAAGGGCAAGCCTGGCCATGAACAACTGCATGACCATTTCCCAGCTCTTCACTCTTCCTAGAAACAAGGGCTACTCTAATCATTGCTGGCCAGGAGATGGGAATGCAAGTGGGCCCAAAAGCAGCCTCAGAAAGAAAGCTCGTAACATTACAAGTTTGAGAGCTTTATTAAATCTTCTAGTCTACTAGTCGCTAAGTTAAAGCGCATGCAAGAAAACATTATCGTTTAGCACTGTTGAGTAGCAGGCATAAACCCTAGTCTACAGATACACACATTTTTCTCTTTTTTTCCCTCTAACTTCACTTCTTTCTCAGCTTTCATTTAACCAAAGGAGTCCACATTTTATATTAAACCAATTCAAAGTTAGACTTTTGTTCAGGTATTACAAGGTCCGTGTGTGCATGCGTGTGTGTGTATGTGTATACATGGGTGTCTATGTGATCTACCCACATTAGATTGGATTCTGCTGAAGCCAACGTTCTCTCATGGCCTTAGGCATCTGAATGTCTTGAATATGAAATATTCCACACAAGCTCGTGTTGTGAGTGTACAGCCTCCAACAGATGGCACTGCTTTAAGAGGTTCTAGAAACTTTAGGAGGAGGTGGAAGTAGGTGAGCTGAGGGTGGATCCCTAGTCATCTCTTGTCCCTGGCCCTTCAGTCACTCTTCATGTCATGAAGTGGAGAAATTGCTTCACCACATGCTCCTTGATATTCATGATATTCTGCTGCCATGATATTCTGCTCAAGGGCATAGGCCCAAGCAGCCATGAGCTGAACCCTTTGAACTCATGAACAAAATAAATATTTCCTCCCTTTAGTTATTTCTGCCAGGTATTTTGTCACAGCGACAAGAAAAGTCACGAACATCATACCTATCCATTCAGATCACAGTTGAGCTGTCTCTCCCTCCTACTCATGAAGCCCATTAAAATCAGCCACTGCATTCCTTCCACTCTCAGTGGTCTCAGGCACCACTTTATTTGCCCTCAGTCTGCACTGGGAGTGGAGGGTGAGAAACACTATAAAGATCCATCTGACTAGACATACCCCAAATCCATTTCTTTCTATCCTGACACTCTCAGGCTCTGCCCCAGGATTAAAACCGTCCTCCCACATCTCATCCCACTGAGTGAGCTCCACCCTCTCACCTGGAACACACAATACCCCTTTAAAGAGTCCCCCCTAATGAGCCAGGTCCCAGTGGCTCATGCCTGTAATCCTAACTACTCAGAAGGCTGAGATCTGAGTATCACGGTTTGAAGCCAGCCTGGGCTGACTGTCTCTATGGGTCCTTCTATCCCAACTTCTCCCAGTCTGCAAACAGCCAAGTTCGAGTGGATAATCACAAAATCTTCTAAATTCCAGGTGTACATAGAAGTTCTTCTTCATCCACAGAACCTCAGCAAATCTGAGGCTGGGCAAATGTCTCTTTATATCTTCTGCTCTCTGATGACCTTCCCTTCCATAAGGCAAGGAGCAGAAAGTAAACTTGCTCAAAGGAACAAGATGTTGAGAAGTGGGTGAGAGGGTTAAGAAAGAAATGCAACAAGCCCACTAAATTAGTTGATACATTACACATAGGGCTTGGGGGGAAGTTTTTTGTTTTGTTTTGTTGTTGGTAGCATTTCTGGGGCTTGAACTATGGGCTTGGGTGCTATATTTGAGCTTTTTTTGCTCAAGGCCAAAGCCCAGTTCTAGCTTTTTTTTTTTTGGTAGTTAATTGGAGATAAGAGTCTTTCCTGCCTGGGCTGGCTTCAAACCATGATCCTCAGCTCTCAGCCTCTTGAGTATCTGGGACTACAGGCATGAGCCATCTGTGCCCAGCTACACATAGTTTTGATCAAACTCAATCAAAAGAAAAAGAACTTTCCAAATCACACATTTTCACTTCTCACATATGAATCCCATGTTGATGTAAGAAGCTCTCAGTCAGTCCCTCATCATCACTGGTTGTGTATAAAGCATCACTCAGCATCATGCTGAGTGATTCCTTCCCTTCATTCTGTGAAAAACTTGCCTCTCCCGAAAGGCATGGGTACTCTAAAAGTAAGGCAAAAATTTTTTTTTGGGTCCGGTCGTGGGGCCCGAACCCTGGGCCTGGGCGCTGTCCCTCAGCTCTTCAGCTCAAGGCTAGCGCTCTACTACTTGAGCCACAGCGCCACTTCAGGCTTTTTTCTTTTTGCTTATGTGGTGCTAACGAATCGAACCCAGGGCCTCAAGCATGCAAGGCAAGCACTCTACCACTGAGCCACCTTCCCAGCCCAGGCAAAATGTTTTTAATTGAAGTGATAAAGACTTTAGATGAATTGAAAGGTGGAGTAAACTAGGGGGGGAAATGAATCAAGCATCTTAGTATTGAACTCTGGGCATCCGTGAGCACTCATGCTTTTCCTTTATGGTGGTTTCTGTGGGACCACATGCCTGTGAAAACAAAGGATCTACTGCATCACACACAAAAACAGCCTAGCACTTGAAAGCTAATACCTAGTCATGACAGTCACTGAGCATTAGACATGGCTCCATACAGCCTGTTGAGGGAATTCTCTTGCTAAGATGTTCATGTGGTTCATCCTCCAGTGGCTCCATGTTGATGACAACAGCAGAACAGGACCAATCCATATCTCCCTAAGAAGTGAAGCTCTGGACTGCTGAAATATTTGTGTGTGAGTCTTACTATTTGCCTGGGTGAGGAAAACATTCCTGTGGAATAGTCAACCATGAAAGCATTGGCTCCTAAGAACAAAACCAATGGTTTCCCAAACTTCCCAAAACTTAGCTCTGACCTCTCCTCCAACCAAACCTCTGACCCCATTTGTGTTAGTCAGACTTTGCCCGGTGACAAATGCCTGACATGAGTAACATAAGGAAAGAAGAATTTGTTTTTCTCCTCCCAGTTTCAGTCTCACTTTCCTTGTAGCATTCCTAACCAGTCAGCGTACTGGTCTGCATACAGAGACATATTTTTGTTGTTGTTCTTGCTCCTCCCTCCTTCTTCCTCCTTCCTCCTTCTTCCTTCTTCCTTCTTCCTTCTTCCTTCTTCCTTCTTCTTCTTCTTCTTCTTCTTCTTCTTCTTCTTCTTCTTCTTCTTCTTCTTCTTCTTCTTCTTCTTCTTCTTCTTCCTTCTTCTTC
>NW_012267278.1:3335298-3341305 GCF_000151885.1 Dipodomys ordii | reverse complement strand
TTCTTCTTGTTCTTGTTCTTCTTCTTTTTCCTCATCTTCTTCCTCTTCTTCTTCCTCTGTTGTTGGTGACTGTGGGGCTTGAACTCAGGACCTAGCCACTGTCCCAGAGCTCTTTCACTCAAGGTTAATGCTCTACCACTTTGAGCCACAGTGCCATTTCCAGTTTCCTGGTGGTTAACTGGAGATAAGAATCTCTCAGACTTTCCTACCTGGGCTGGCTTTGAACTGCAATCCTCAGATCTCAGCTTCCTGAATAGCTAGGATTACAGGCGTGAGCCACAGGTACCCAGCTGTTCATCTTTTTATTAGTGGTACTACAGTTGTGCTTCTTAGGTACTCTTGCACTTGCACTATACCCCCAGCTCTCAGAGAAATGAGTATTAATAATTCTTTCAGTTTGTCAGGCATGGTAGCTCACACCTGTAATCCTAGCTAGTCAGGAAGCTGAGATCTCAGGATCACAGTTGGAAGCCAGCCCAGACAGGGAAATCCATGAGATGCTTATCTCCAATTAACCAGCAAAAAGCCAGAAGAGGAGGTATGGCCCAAATGGTAGAGTACCAGCCTTGAGTGGAAAAAGCCAAACAATAGTGGGAAGCTGTTAGTTCAAGACTCAGTTTCGACACACGCACACATACACACACATACACACACACACAAACACACTTGCTACTTGCTTTCTGAGTCCCTATCTTGGGTAATCATTTATCATCAAGTAAATGAGTGAAACAGCCAAGATTTCCAGAATGAGTCATTTGTATTTCCACTACTGAGAAAAACACACAGCACTTTCCCTGTATGTGATCATCGTGTCACTGGCAGATCATGCCTGTTTTGACACTTGTAACTCTGACCTGGCAAGATGAATCCATTTTTATTTTGACTCATCTGATCAGTTAGATTCCTTTAACCTAAAGGCATAAGCATTAGAGAATGCAATCACAACTCTGGCATCAACAGCAACCGCAAATAAGCATACAGTGGCTGGCTGAGTTTCCGCAGAATTTCTGGGAGCCCTGCCCCCGCCCCACACACCCTCCGCAGCTTCCCATTGGCTCTGATCACTCAGAGGCCACTATTTCCCCACACCCAACACCTGCTTCCTGAAGAGCCGAGGGGAAGGCCTCATTCAGGACTCACTCCATCCCCCACTCCTAGGTGGGAGGCTTCATGTGCAGCCCAATGTGGGAAACTTTGCCCGGGAGTTGCTTTCCCTTCCTAGTTCTCAACCTCATTCCACTCTACTCCATCTCTCCCTACTCCATCTCAGACCAACCCTTGACCAGCCCCAGCTTTTGCCTTGCAGGGACCCACTTCTTTTCGCTACCGTGGGATGTGGAGTCAGACAAGCTGTGCTACATTTTAACCTCATTAACCTTCTCCTTCCTGAATGAACCTTTGCCATCTGTAAAATAGAGATAAAAATATCCACCTTGCTGGATGCTGGTAGCTCATGCCTGTATGCCTAGCTACTCAGGAGGCTAAGAACTAAAGATTGCAGTTCAAAGCCAGTCTGGACAGGAAAGTCCATGAGCCTTTCATCTCCAATTAACTAATGGGGGAAAAAAACCCAGAAGTGGAGTATGGTTGAAATGGTAGAGCACTAACCTTGAGCACGAAATCTCAGGAACAGTGCTCAGGACCTGAGTTTAAGCCTGAGGACCAACATGTTGCTAGAATTGAGCAGTAATGTTGATAGTAAGTATTATAGCTGTGATGGTCAGGGACTTGGTCATACCAGGTGTGATGTTGTCTTTTATACGTCTTCATGAAGCTCAGCATTGGTGCCTGGCCCAGAGCAGGTGGCCAGCAGCTCTTCTTCCTTCTTTTCTTCTCTCTTCCCTTCCCTAATTCACATAGGACTTTGGGACCAGTGTGTGGTCCTTTGTAGGGTCTTTGTTCTCTCCATAGGACCATCTTTTCTTCCACAGGTCATCTAGGAGTATACAAACTCCCTGACTCTCCATACACAAGAAGGGATCTCTTCTCTGTGCAGTTAGATTTCCCAGCCCCACAGGACAGCTGCATTTCATTCCTGGCTCTGTTCTCATATTGGAGCACTACACCTGGTGTTCCATCCCTCCAGGAAATACAGGTGGCCAGTAACTGGAAATAAGATCTGTTTTATGAGCTCCTGGCTTCAGAGGTTACCAGAGCCCTGTCCTTCTCCTCCAGCATGTGTGCAGGCAGGGCATGGGTGCCAGGCAACTGACAAACACTTGCTGGAACAGAGGAGTGTCACCTGCACAGAACAGGAGGAAGGCAGAAATGGGCTGAGTATGACAATGCCCTTCTACATCTTGTGGGGAGGGCAGCCAGGAAGAGACCCTGGGCATGGGAAAACTGTTCCTGCCCCCCCTCAGAGAGATGAGTGGGGCACCGGAAGATTTCAGGACGTGGGGAGGCCATCGACTTCTCTGTAGAACCTGTGTAGCCATTTTTGCTGCCCTTGACTCTGGCTCCCCCCGACCCCATCCCCTCAGCAGGGAAGCTGGGCTTTCCCTCATCCTGTTCCACATTTCCCTAAAGGTTCCCACTATCATCGTTGGGTTTATCCATGTGAACCGATTCTCATCCAAAACTCACTTTAGTAGTTTTGACTGCTAAAATTCATATCCTTCCTTCCTTCCTCACCATCCCATTTCCTCCCAGAGCAAACCTTGTGCTAAACACTCAGGCCATGAGACCGTCTGCAACCCCATCCTCTGTGGGGTCCTGACACAATTCAAGCACTGACCCCCACACAGTTCTCACCTCCCTGTGGCCAGGAGGAGGTGGGTTGAGGGACTTCACAGGAAAGAAAAACCAAGGTTGTATGTCATGTCCCCAGAAGTTATGAAGTCAGGCCAATAACACTGACAATCAGACCTTGATCTCTGACCCTGTACAACATGATTTGTGTTCATGGCCTCTTCACTTGCATCCTGAAGGTTAAGTAAGGGCTGATCTCATCCTCCCTACCCCCATATAGACAAGTCAATTGAGGCTGGGGGTCTGCAGCTCAGTGATAGAGTTCTTGCTTAGGATGCATGAGATTCTGGGTCCAATCTTCAGCATTCAAGAGGGGAAAAAGTTCTCAGCTCAGAATGTCTCTATAGCTTATCCATGGTCACCGAGGCCAAAGAAACCTACAAGGCTTGACAGGTGACTTGAACATGACTTGATATGTCTGCTGCCTTTTGCTTTAGGCAGAAAGGTCTCCCGAGCTTGGTCTGGCAGCAGGAGTGAGACAAAAGACAAAAACAATCTACATTGCTGGACATCAAGAACGAACAAAAGGGGTGGAGCATGGCTGAATAGCCCCCAGCACTTACAGGAAAAGCGTGCTCACTGAAGAGATGAGGGGGTTTCCAGGAGAAAGAGAGAAAGCAGGTTGGTTACTTAACACAACTTGTTAGAAACTTACAAGATCGTGTCTAGTATGACTTTATGATCATGTTTTCTGGCTAGATTAGACAGAACTGTAATTCCCTCGCTTGTTACTGTCAAGTGTTAGGTGAAAGTCATCCAGATGTGCTGATACTGACTGCCATAATATTAATGGCCAGATGTGTTTCTTGGGGGAGTAAAGGGGAGTAGAGCAGGGTTTGTGATGTCCGCAGATATAGGGAATACAAGGAAGCCCTGTGAATTTGGAAAGGCATCTCTGTTCCACATGTAAAAGGATGAAGGCTTGGATATTAAACGAAAGTGTGACTCCTCAAAGGCTAATAGTTTGGGATTTGGGGTGGGGTATACTTGTTATAATCTGAGCAGTCATAATATGAAATAAATTATTTTCCTGTTTGCACATGTCATGTAAGAGGTGGAACTGTCTGGAACCAAAAAGCCAAGGCCATGACCCGGCCTGCTTCTGCCCTGTTCTGTTCTGAGAGCTCCCCCTCTCCAGAGGACTCCACCCTGCCAGCAAGCTTGCTCCATTCCCACCCAGGCTAGCTGGGAAGTCCCTTTCCTGCTAACTTTACATCCTGCCTCATTCCCTGTGCTACTGTCATCTAAACCTTTTCCTGGAGGATGACAGTGTCTGAAATCCTGGCGCTGAAGTCATTCAACCTAGTTCTGACCTTCTCTTCCTTATCTAGAAAATGAATAATAACCTGTATTTCATAGGGCTGTTGTAAGAATTAAATGGAGGGGGCTGGGAAGGTGGCTCAGTGGTAGAGTGCTTGCCTTGCATGCATGAGGCCCTGGGTTCGATTCCTCAGCACCACATAAGCAGAAAAAAAAGCCGGAAGTGGCGCTGTGACTCAAGTGGTAGAGTGCTAGCCTTGAGCTGAAGAGCTGAGGGACAGTGCCCAGGCCCAGAATTCAGGCCCCATGACCGGACCCCCCCCCCGCAAAAAGAATTAAATACTTAGGAACTCATTAGAAGATGTTTAAATATTTCAGAAAGTCCCATCTACCATGAGGTTAACATCTGATATAAACCCACCACATTGCTGTGTACCAATGGCTTATGCCCTGTTATCTTAGCTACTCAGGAGGCTGAGAACTGAGGATTATGGTTCAAAGGTAGCCTGGGCAGGAAAGTGCATGAGACTCTTACCTCTAGTGAACACCCAAAATGTAGGACGTGGAACTGTGAATCAAGGGGTAGAGCACTAACCTTGAGCAAAAACAAAACTCGGGGACAGCACCCAGGCCCTGAGTTCAAGCTCCAGGACCATCACAAAAACAAAAACAAAACACTACATTGGCACTGGTGCAACCCACAGTTTTAACCAGCCTTACACTTCTGTCTGTTTCAATGCAATGATCACACCTGTGTAGATTTGTGTAACATCAACACAGTAGAACACAGAACTGTCCCATCACCATCCTTGTCCCATCACCCTTGTAGCACCCCAACCCCTCCTTGCCTCACCCTTCACCCTCCAGCTATGAACCCTCAGGAGGTGCATATGATCCTATAAAATGATGCTAAACAAAATGGACTCCAAGACATGGTCACAGAAGTTTTTCTTTGTTGTTGTTTTTAATGCATTATGTGATTTTTGTTTCTTTTGTGTGTTCTTCCCCCTGTGGTATATCCCCTGTTGTCACTGTATTTGATTTTGGTACCCTGGTACTATATATACATTTATTTGAATTAGGGAAGGGAAGGGGAACAGCAAATGGTGAGACAAAGGACAAAGGGGAAACCAACACAACAGCGAGATACACAAGACAATATGTTGGAAATGATCTGTACAACTTGGGGGGGGGAGAGGGGAAAATAGGAGAAAAATGATGGAAGGGGCAACAAGTTTGACAAGAAATGTACTTATTACTTTACTTATGCAATTGTAACCCCTCTGTACATCACCTTGACCATAAAAAAAAAGAAATTTCAGTCAGATTTTCTTAATCCAGCTGCAGCTTTCCACAGGCCTCACAGGATAGCACAATGCTGCCCTCTCTACCATCTCTGTCCCTGCCCTATACTGTCAAGGAAGCTGGACACATCAGTGATGTGGAGAAACAGCTGTACAAATGGGCTGTGATATGTGTCATTCTCTCGGGGTATCTATAGAAAATCGGTAGCCTGTCCAAGTTCTATCTTGGTGCCATATTTTGCCATATGGATCCCATAGCAAGATTACACCTGCCTCAACTTTACATCCCCACCCTTCCCAAACGCAATCTTCTTGTCTTTGAAGTTCAGCTGAATGTACTCCTCACAATTCATGTTTGGAAACTGATCTCTCTCACAAGTATATGAGGAGGCAGGGGACTAATAAGAAGTGACTAGATCATACAGTATTGAGATTGTCACAGGAGTGGACTGGGTTTGGCAGCAGTAATTATTGCAATATAAAACAATATTTTTTTTTGGGTCCGGTCATGGGACCTGAACTCTGGGCCTGGGCGCTGTCCCTCAGCTCTTCAGCTCAAGGCTAGCGCTCTACCACTTGAGTCACAGCGCCACTTCCGGTTTTTTCTTTTTGCTTATGTGGTGCTGAGGAATCGAACCCAGGGCCTCATGCATGCAAGGCAAGCACTCTACCACTGAGCCACCTTCCCAGCC
>NW_012267278.1:3301806-3333768 GCF_000151885.1 Dipodomys ordii | reverse complement strand
AAAAAAAAAAAAAGAATAAATTAATAAATAACCTCTTGAGCCTGTACAGGAAGCTCTTATTCTATGGGAGGAGCTGTGTCCACTAGACAAAAGCATAATGGTGCTATTGTCTGGAAGTTAAACATGATGAAAAGAAGTATGTGTGAACACCAATGACAAGGAAAAAACCGTGGTGATAACTAAGCCAAACAGGAACTATGTTTCTAAGAATTCTCTTCTTTGTGTGGTTATAGGTTAAGACTGGCCATGAGAGCCATTTTCCATCAGCTGTGAAAGGTTAACATGAAGCAGTAGCCATATTCTCCATGCTGTGGTCCCCAGTGAACATGGTCACTAACTTGGTGGCCCCACGTGTGGCTATAAGACAGCACTCAGACCCACAGCTCCCACTGCTCCTTCCCCATTGCTCCCCACCCCTAAGCTATTTCTCTGATTCCTGGGCTGGGCAGCTCTGTAACCAAGGATGTAGGTTACTACAGAACTCAAGTCAGAGCTGATGAGAGAAACACCCAGGTTCTAGTGAGTCCTCATGGGGTCCATGTCTCCCTCCTGGGCTCCAATTTGCCTCTGTAGTGTATTGTCTCTCTTTGTTCCCTTTTCACTTGTTATCTTTAAATCATCGTGCAAAGCACTTTCAAATGAACATTTCTCTTTGTGTGCAATGCATCTTTATCAGTGTCAGCCCTTCCATCATTCTGCAACACCCCTCTCCATCTTTCCTTGTTCATATCCACACACTGCTGCCTTCCAAACTGCCCTTCTTGCTGACCCACAAAGACTTCAGGCTTAACACTAGACATGCCAGGGACACAGTCACCCATGGACTATCTCCCACCAGCTCCCACGAGGACAAAGGCAGACAGCAGTAACACCTTCTCCATATCCTTCCCTGTAGTTTTACAGCTTTGATCAAATACTGACTAACTGATAACTTCTCAGAGAAGCTATAACCAACTGGATTTGGGATTTATTGATTGAATGGAAGATCAAAGAGAAGGTTGGTGGGGGTTCGTGGCGGTACTGGAGTTGGTGCTTTGCTCTTCTAGGCAGACACTCTATAACTTGAGTCACACCCCAGCTTCTTTTTGCTTTAGTTACTTTTTGAAATAGGTTCTTGAGCTTAAGTCTAAACAGGATTAATCACATTCCTTCGATTTATACTTCCTGTATAGCTGGGATGACAGGTGCACTCAACTTTGCCCAGCTATTGGTTAGGATGGGGTCTCATGAACTTTTGCTCAAGCTGACTTCATCA
This sequence comes from Dipodomys ordii, assembly GCF_000151885.1. Taxonomy (NCBI): domain Eukaryota; kingdom Metazoa; phylum Chordata; class Mammalia; order Rodentia; family Heteromyidae; genus Dipodomys; species Dipodomys ordii. Next base: position 3,332,513 of record NW_012267278.1, on the reverse strand, counting down.
CATGATCCCCAACTTTCATTTCAGAGTAGCTAGGATTATAGGTATGAGCCATTTTGCCCTGCAAAAAATTTACTAGTGCACTTCAAGTCTCTTGTTCTTATGCTGTTCTGTTTTGTTTGAGGGCAGTACTGAGGTTTGAACTCAGAGCTTCATACTTCAGATTTTAACTGTATATTGATTGAACTGGTATGATGAGCAAGAAATAAAAATGTTCTGTGAAGGCACACAAAATGTATATTTTCTTCTCCAAAAGCCATATTCTAGATCTTTCAACACTGATGCACAAATATACAGCCTATTCTTCAGGTAGGAAACATCTTTACAAATGCTTGATTATTTATTGATTCATCGATTAGGTACTGTTTAGTCCTCAATATGTTTGCCATATATACCATATTCTACCTGAGCTCAAATGCACCCCAGGTATAATTCAAGAAAATTGTTTCAATACTTTCCTTCTTCACACCTGAACCTTGATTCTCAATACCATTCTATTTCCTTCCTTTCTTTTCTGAGCTGGGGAGTGAACTTAGGACCTCATATATGCTAGATAAGCACTCTACCCTGAACTATACCCCTCCCTAGCCCTATTTCACTTTAATTTTCTCTCTCAAACTCAGATCCCTGCCTTTGAAGCCTGTGGATTTCATCTTCACTTATGGATGTGTTCACCCACTTTCTACTCACTCTAACGCCTGACTTAAACAACTTAAAGGAGAAATTACTTATCCTGGCTCAGAGGTGTCAGTATATCTTGGTGGGAAGAACATGCAGACAGAAAGCAGAGAGAGGGGTCTTAGGGAGAAAGAAGGCAGCGTAAGGTATTATGGCCCCCAAAGACATACCTCAGTGAACTACTTCCTCCAGTTAGGTCCCATCTTCTACCCTTTATCTCCAATGATATTATATAAACCCATAAAAAATGAATTCCTTGGTTAGCTTAGAATTTCCTGATCAAAACATGATGTCTGCCAAAGCTTCAAAGAGGTGTGCTTTACTAGTTCCCTCCTCAATCTCATCAAGGTACAATCAAGGTGAACTCTCACCATAGACCTGAGTCTTCCTGCAAAGCTGTCACCTTGTTCCTTGAGGCCCTAGCCCCTTCCTTGATCTTGACAGGTGCTCCAGCCCCAGCAAACAACCTGTAAGTCACATACAAAGTACAAAACAAGCATGCAAGGAGTGAGGAGGATGTGTGGTCCCTTTGACCAAGACAAGATCAACAGGAAAGTCTTGTAGTCCTCTGAAGGATTAGCAAAAATTCTGCATCAATAATAATATTAACATCGGATCTAGGTGCTCGTGACTCACACCTGTAATCCTAGCTATTCAGGTTACTGAGATCTGAAGATTGCATTTGAAGCCCGCCAGGGTGGAGAAGTCCCCATGAACTCTTTTTTTTTTAATTGTGAAAATACCATACAGAGAGGTTACAATTATATGAGCAAGGTAATGAGTACATTTCTTATCAAGCATTGTTGCCTCCTCCTTTGCTTCCCCTTCCCATCTCTTCCCATCTTCCCCCTCCCCACCCCCTGACCAAAAAAGAAAATATTTTTATTGTTTGTCTCAAAAGAACTATGTATGTGACCACCACATACAAGCCTGTACTTTGTTAATGACTTAAAACTTGTCTATCACAACGGGGTGTGGTGGCTTACACCTGTAATCCCAGCTACTTGGGAGACTGAGATGAGGAAGACTATGAGTCCCCTTAGCAATCAGTGACTGAGTTCAGTGACATGTGCCTGTCATCCCACTTACTTGTGGGAAGCCAGGCCAGCCGAGGCAAAAAGTTTATGAGGCTCCATCTCAATAGAAGAAACCCTCCTTTCCTCCCAACCCCATGTCCTATCTGCTGACATCTGGTGAATGTCATCTCAGCTATGGCAGAAAACATAAGATAGAAGATTACTGTCCAGGCAAGGATGAGCAAGCAGCAAGACCCTATCTAAAAATAACCAGTATAAAAATGGACTGAAGGCATGGCTCAGAGAGGCAGCGCCTGCCTAGCAAGTATCAAGCCCCAAGTTCAAACTCCAGTATTGCCAACAAAACAAAATAGCTCATCTTTCATAAGCTTCCTGTGGAAGTATAGAATAAGGAATGAGAAGAAGCTGGATGAACATGCAATGATAGTAGTGTTGCTCCCAAATTAAGAGCACACCCTTTCTTAAGGAAAAAGAGACATTCCAACCTGGGCTATGGTCACTTAGGAAAATACATATTTATTCCAGACCCCATGACCCTTCCTGACAGGCAGAGCAAGCTGCATGTTTGTATAAATAACAGCCTACAGTGGGGAGAGCAGAGGGATTACTGAAGGTATTTCTGTTATAAAGAAATACCATACCACATCTTTCTGACAGCATAAGACTTTGGAGATTTTTCTATGAAAAAAAATACAATTTGTGCCAGACACCAGTGGCTCATGCCTGTCATCCTACTTACGCCAGAGGCTGAGATCTGAGAATTGTGGTTCAAAGCCAGCCCAGGCAGGAAAGTCAGTGAGACTCTTATCTCCAGTTAGCCACCAAAAAGCTTGAAGGGGAGCTCTGGCTCAAGTGGTAGAGTGCTGGCTTTGAGCAAAAGAAGCTCAGAGCCTAGGCTTTGAGTTAAAGGCCCAGGACAGGCACCAAAAAACAAAAACAAAAAAAACAATTTGAAAGGAGACAAGGAAAAATCACTGTCACTCTTTAAAAAACAAAACAAAAACTGTTCTGACTAAACTTCTACAAAACAACTGGGATCTTCTTATGCTGCTCTCTGCATAAGATGACTGAGCAGACTTGAAAGAGTTTAAGGCTTCATTAATAAATACCATTCCAGTTCATACATTGTCCTGTTTAAATAGGTGTCCTATTTAAATAAACTACAATTTAAAAGATTATATTCCACAGGTTGCAACAGTTCTTCTCATATTCATCAGATTGGCAAATTGTGTCTAAACTTACTGTAGTGCATCCCAACTACCATGAGCCACCTCAGGAAAAGCAAATGAATCCTGGTGCCTGTGATCATAACATTATACCTAGAAATGGAACAAAATAAAAAGCCCCAGAAATCAAGGACACATAAAAATATGTTTCAGGTATAACCTACATAAGGGAACATTCACTGGGTCCAGTCTTAGGGTGATGTGGTAATCAAAAGAATATAATGCTACACAACAAATTTCAAAGATTCAAAAACATATTTTTGAGCTGGGCACCAGTGACTCCTTGACTCCTAGTTACTCAGAAGGCTGAGATCTGGAGGCTTATGGTTTGAAGCTCTGGGGAGAAAAATCCAGAAGACTCCATCTTCAATTAATAAGTAAAATGTCAGAGGCTCAAGTGATGAGTGCCAGCAATGAGTAAGAAAGCCCAGTATGAGCTCAAGGCCTGGAGTTCAAGCCCCAATCAGTAAGAACACATACAAAATTTTTAAAAATCTTTCTTGAGGTTCTGGATCACCAGAAAGAGACACAAATGCATGGTACCCAGCAACAGTACAAACTCTCCTTTCCTCCCGACCCCATGTCTGATCTGTTGACATCTCTTCCCATAATCCCCAGGCCTTTCTATAAAGCTGAGCTCCTTGCCTGTGATGTTACTTCCACTTGTTACTTTTTTTCTTTTAGCTTTCCTTCTTCCTTTTAGTCCCTCAGTATAGACATTGATAGAATCCCTCTGCCTGGGATTCAGAGAGGAATAGAAACCATTCTTCCTTGAGAAGGGAGAGGATGGAGGAAATTAAAGAGAGCGCAAGAACATTCTATGAGCTCTTCTGCAAACCTTCCCACGGTAACTCTCCACTCCACCGAGCACCCACCCTGCCAAACAGAGATAAGGGACTTCATTTATACTCCCACCAGGCCAGGGAGCCCAATTCAGAAGTTCAGATTGATCCGGATAGTTCAGCCATCTTTTATTGGTTGGTCTACCACTGAGCCACCTTCCCAGCTGGTTGGTGTTATTTCTTTACAGCAAGAAAATACATGTATGATATGTAACAGCACATGCTTTTAAAGTTAAAATAAAGCAACATAAAACTTGAATTAATAAAAGCAACACATAAAAATACCAATAAAATATATAATAGAAATACTGACATCTATACAATTATATTTCTTAATTTTAACAATGTGAGGTAAGTATGAATAGAGATGTTCTGTTAGATAATTTGCAAGAGGGTCAGATAAAAGGATTTCCTCCTCCCATATAAAGCCTACACCCTAACTCCACCGTGGGAAAACATTGTAGAATTCACTCCTTGCAAATCTTAGGCACTCTGCCAGCTCTTAAGGCTCTACCAGTATTCTAGTACCCGTGAGGCCAGGTTTATAACTTCTTTTTGAAAACAAATGTTAAGCCAAGCACCAGTGTCTCATACTTGTAATCCTAGCTACTCAGGAGGCTAAGATCTGAGGGTCACTGTTAAAAGCCAGCCCAAGCAGAAAAGTCCATGAGACTCCTATTTCCAGCAAACTACTCAGAATAGGCTGGGAGTGGTGCTGTGGCTCAGTTGGTAGAGCATCGCACACACACACACACACACACACACACACACACACACACACACACACGAGGGTGGGGGTAGAGTTAACAAAACACAGAAATCTAAAATCACACTGTGAATTCTGTTGACATAAGCAATGTGTCCTCTGGTCATTTGCTCACCTAAAAAGGGTTCTAAACTAGAATAAGAGATTTTTTTTCCGTTTTAAAATTATCAGACACTGTATTTTTTTTTCCCTTGCAGTAGTAAGGTTTGAATCAAGACCTTGCACTTGTTAGGTAGATACTTCTCTTCTAGTGAGGCCATTCCCCAGCCCTTTTGCTTTTATCACTTTTCTGAATAGGGTCTCCGTTTTTGCCCAGGCCAGCCTGGACCAAGATTCTTCTGTTTATGCTTGTGGTATAACTGGAATGACAGGCACGAACCATTGCAACCAACTTTTCATTTGTTGAGATGAGAATCTCTTGAACCAAGCTGGTGCTCAACAGCAATTCTCCTAATAGTCACTATTCTAGTAACAAGGATTACAGGTGTGGACCACATCTGGATTCTTTGTCATTACTGGGGGGGGGTTGGTGGTACTAGGGTTTGAACTCAGGATCTTATGAGTGCTAGGCGGGTCCTCTCCCAACTCTTTACACTTTTAGTTTATTTTTCAGATAGTGTCCCCGGGTAGGTAGTTTTTTGTCTTTTCATTTTGGGTGTGTTTTTTTTTTGTTTTTGTTGTTGTTGTTGTTTTTATCAGTCATAGGGCTTGAAGTCAGGGTGCTGTCCCTGAGGTCTACTTCTGGTTTTCTGGTGGTTATTGGAGATAAGAGACTCTTGGGGACTTTTCAGCCTGGGCTGGCTTCCAACTGTGATCCTCTAGCTAATATTACAGATGTGAGCCACCGGCACCCCGCTAGGCAGGTAATTTTGCCTGGTCTGGTCACAGACCATGATCCTTCTATTACTCTCTAATAGCAGGGATTATAGGTGTTCACCTGGATACTGTGTTTTGCCAAAGAATGATGTCAGTACTAGTGATTTTACTAATTGCATGTGATTGAACGAGACACAGATCTGCTCAGAGTATTAGTCTCCTTATTTGAAAATTGATCATGATAAAACCTGCTAAGTAGAGGTTTGTGAATCTTAAATGGAATCATGTGAAAAGCAGCTAGTGGAAGTGATCATGAACAAGGGTAGAATTTGGGGAAAGGATATACTTGAACTTCTAATTGAAATCTTCCAAAGATGAGAATGAATTTGGTGAGCAAGGTGGTAGCTGGTATATGCAAGGGTTTGAGCTTGTCTAGCTGAAAGTTTGGTTTTGAAATCTTGGGGCACAGAAGCAGGTAGCCATAATACCACATCGTACAATATGGTCTGTATAGATGCTTATATAGCAACCAGAACTTTCTCAAAAGTCCCTTGCAGATTTTCCCTCTCTACATCAACGAATTACTGCACAGCCTAGGGAAAGGAAGGGACAACTCAAAAACACAAAGTAGCTGTCAACCTATTCCAGCAGTCTCCTCAGGGTGAGCAAAGAAAATGATTTGCCTCTAACATTGGTAAATCACAACAGGTTGTTGGCATTTTGTTGCTGCTGGTGGTGGTCAGGGGGCTTGAACTCTAGGCCTGAGCACTGTCCCTCAGCTCTTCAGCTGAAGGCTAGCACTCTACCACCTGAGTCACATTGCCAGTTCTGGGTTTTCTGGTGGTTTGTTGGAAATAAGAATCTCATGGACTTTCCTTCCCTGACTGGCTTTGAACCCTGATCCTCAAATCTCAGCCTTCTGAGTAGCTAGGATTACAGGTGTGAGACACCGGCACCCGGCTGCTTGTTGGCATTTTTAATATCCAACTATTTCCTTTCTCCTCTCCAGTACTGGGGCTTGAACTCAGAGGTTTCATGATTGCTCTCTTTACTAGGCTAGCACACTAGCAATTGAGCCACACCTTCATCTCAGTGTTTTGCTGGTTATTTGGGAGATATGGTGCATTCCTTGTATCTCTGCGGGTGTAGGTTTCCTCTTCATGTAAGACTGGATAGGGCCCCACTCTGTTAGGTCTTCTTAAACTCAGTCCCCTCCAAATAGTCATATTCTGAGGAATGAAGGTTAAGGTTTCAGCATGTAAATTTTGAGGGACATAACCGGCATTGTCCTTCCTTCTTTCTTTCAAGTATAGCCCAGCACCGAGCACCATGTCCTGCATGTGTCAGTAAAACTCAGCATAGGCTTAAGCCTGTGGATGAGTTGTGTCATGATATCATTGTCTTCACCTGCAATGTCCTGCTTCTTACTTACAGCACCTCTCAGCACAGGCCCAGGCCTTCTCAAGTTCCAGCCTCAAGACTTTCTTCCCTTATTTGCAATAACTAGTATACATCTAGGATAATCTTACCAGACAAGCAGAAAAGGTCAAGCTATGTACATATGACCACATAAGATGATGCCGAGTGAAATGAACCCCAAGAGGGACACAAGAGGTTTTTTTTCTTTGTAGCTGTTGTTTTTAATGTATTATGTGGGTTTTTTTTGTTTCTTTTCTTTGTTCTTTCCCCCATGGTATAAACCCTGTTGTTACTGTATTTGATTCCGGTCCTCTGCATTTTTTCTAATTTGGGGAGGGGAAGGGAAATAACAAAATGCTAAAACAAGGATACAGGGTGACCCACTGTAACAATGAAATGTACAAGACACTATGTTGAAAATGAACTTTACAACTTGGAGGGGAGTTGAGGAGGAGGTGGGGAGGGAAGGAATGGTAGGGGAAAAACAAAGGAGGGGGTAACAATGCTCAATAGGAAATGTCTCATTACCTTACTCATGTAACTGTAACCCCTCTGTATAATATCTTTAAAATAATATATACCTATATATATGTATGTATGAAGACTTTCTTTCCTCCAGTTTGCATGTAGGTATCGTATCGAATGCACAACGGTTTCAGGAGGTTTAGCTTTTGAGGCCTTTTCTAGAGGAGATACCGGGGGCTGTGTCATCCACAGCACAAAAGGCTGCTGAAGCAAACTCCCCTCACCCAACATACTCATTAAACTATCCAAAAGTTCTTTGAGGGAACTACAGTCAGATCCAGAGACACTAGTCCTCCAAATCCACAGCGGAGCAGGGATAGAAACACCTAGAATGTGTATTGGGTGGGGGTGGGGGGTGGCAACAGTGAGAGGGATCTCAAAGGGGGAGGGGGGAGGGTATGCTCTGATCCATAAACTGTATTTCTTTTGTCCTAAAAATAATTATCACTGATCAAGATGGGAAACATCTATTTCTCAACCTTTTTCCAAGAATGGACTGAAAACATATTACTCCCTGGAAGCATTTCCTGTCCCTGTGGAGGTGACATTATTATGTTCTGTCATTTAGTCTCTTGCCAGGCTAGGGAGAGCATCTTCCAAGATTTAAGGAGTTAAGACTAGTCATGCATTGCAGACATTCCCAGGCAACTTAATTATTGACCTAGCTTGTAAATCATTCATAGCGTTCCAGCAGCATCTATATACTTTGGCTGGCAGCAAATGGTATCCTGGGCTATTTGTAGAATGGAGGCCGGGGTCAGCGAGACTGTAAAAAATTAAGAATAACAACACTTCCTTTCCTCCCTGAACTTTACTTGCCCCTTTAAAAAAAGCCAAGGTTTTCCTCCTTTGCCACCTGCTCAGAGCTCCTCAGTTAACTGCCAAGAAAGCTCAAGTTTTGCCTGCCATTCTGCCTACCACGCCACCTAACCATTCCAGATGACTTCTATTTCACCCAGGAGTGAAGTACCCTAGACCAGCCATCTTGCTGGCAGTCCCTCTGGGTAACCACCAGAGCTGTAGGAATGCAACATCTTACCATTTAAGTAACTCTTTAATCACATCCCTGAGGGGTTGGATAAGAAGCAAAGGCTTCCAGCTAAGCTGCCAGTGAAGCCTATAGGCGGGTTTGTGGTTAACCAAGGCCACACACCCAGAAAGCAACAAGATGGGGTTTCATGGTAGTGGCATGTGGTGGGGGCCGGCCCCACGGTGGTGTCCGGTATCAGCCTGGCCTGCCTACTTGCAGAAAAGAGGAGAGGCTCAGTCAGGTCTCACTGGCTGTGGGATTCAAGTTCAATGCCTGTGAAAACAGACACCAGAATAATCAAAGAGCTGCATTCCTGTCTAAATGGCAGCTAATCCCAAGTGCTTTGAAGGAGCGGAAATCACAGGTGAAGTCAAACCCTTAGACGAATCATCGGTCTAGTTGGTTTATCCTTGTAGTTCTCACAACCCCAAAGAAGGGGCAGGATGTGGCAGTCCATTTTACAGACGAGACAATGGAGGCCTGAATGCAGTTATAGGCTTCTGGTCATCTAGAAAGCTGCTGGCACTTTCCTTGGGTTATACCTAGGAGTATTTGGATTTTTTTAATTGCTTATAAATTAGTTTAAACTAGTACAAGTTAGAAATAGACTATTTTATCCAATCTGAAAATGAAATGAATAGCAAGGATCTTTCAAAGGTCAACAATTGAAGCTGGGTGTCTGCAGTTCACACCAGTAGTCCTAACTACTCAGGAGACAGAGGACTAAGGTGTGAAGCCCAGTAGGATTGGACTATGTGAGGACACACTGGGAGGGCAGCCAGGTACAGGTCAAGGAGAGAGGCCTGGGGAGAAGCCAACCCTGGTACCTCAACTCCTTCATCTCGGACTTCAAGCCTCTAGAGTGAAGAATTAGTCTTGTTCCTGCAGCTACTAATGTGGGCTGCTGCTGGCCTATAGGAGGCCCTGGTCGACCAATCTCCAGAGTCAAGAGGTTGCCATGACACCTAGCTTTGTGTCGGGGCATACAGACCAAATGGCACAGACTTCCTTCTCCATCCCTGCAGGGTACCCCACTGAGAGGCTGCACATCATCAATCAGAACACTGGCACTAAAGTGTTTGAAAGCAGCTTAGAGAGTCAGTAAGAACTCATAGCCAGATAATGTCCAAAAAGCCATACCGCAGGTAGATTCTCTCTCAGGGTCTTCTAACTTCTGGTTGCCTTTTCAACTGTTCCCCAGCTGGGGTGAGTCAGAGGGGATACAAGTAAAGAAAATGAGCATCAAAGTAACTGAACTTCCCACACTTCCCTTTGGAGGGAGGTTAGTGTCTGCCTGACAGAAACAGGCCAGTCATTGCTTAAATCTGCTGGGAAGGAGATGAAAATATGAAAAACACTATAGGTCTAAAGTTCCTGAGGCCCTGCTGACAACCAAAGCCCATTGACTCACAGAAACAAGCAGAAGATAAATGCTTTAAGAAGCCCCTGGCTGGTGCGCACTTGTCACCAGCATTCAAAAGAGGTGACCTGGAGTTCCTCATCAGGAAACCATTCCATGAGCCAAACTTCACCTCTGTAGCCAGCTGCCAAGCGTAGAGCTCCCAGAGGCCCAGACAGGAGAGGGCCAGCCCTTCATCTTATAGCTTTCTGCCAGGCTCATTTTCCATCCCTAGCAGCCGATGGTAATTTGGAGATTAGATTCTGAAAGGCGTACATTTGAGACGCTAGGCAAAAGCTAACATAAGCACATATGAACATAAAACACAGGGTGAGAGAGTCCAGCAAAAAGTTCTGGCATGGCAGCTGACGCCGAATGTATTATCTGGACCCAGGGAGGGAGAGCATTGTTCTGGGTTTGTGGAGTTTTTTTTTTTTCAGTTTTTAAAAATCATTGTTATAAAGGTGATGTAAGGAGGGGTTACAGTGATAAAAATCAGGTAACGAATTCATTTCCTTTTGGACAATGTAACCCCTTCCCTCCTTCTCTCCCAGTTCATTTTCAACATAGTGTCTAGTGAGTACCACTGCTGCATCTGTTTACCCTTTGTCCCTCACTTTCTGGGCCTCCCTTTTTCTCTCCAAAACAGATAAATGAACAAACAAGGCAAAAAGAAAAGAAAATGAAAACAGCAAAAAAAGAAAAAAAAATCTTGCTTCCATTTCCTGGAATTCCCTTTGGTAACTTTATTTTGTATGATCAGATACACATAGCCATTGTGCCTTTATGACCCTAAAGAGCAAACTTCTTTGGTCTCACTGTGTGTGAATGCTTAGAATCCCAGCGTGTTTTAGATCTAGCTTCCACATAGGAGTGAAAACATGCACTCTCTGAGCGTGGCTTACCTCACTTAACATGATTTTTCTAGGTCCCTCCATAGGAAGAGCATTTTTCAAAGAGAAGATTGTTTTAGCAAATTATTTGGGCATAGCTGACAGAGTTTGGGCATGTATTATTATTTTTTAAATCTCTTGTAGAATTATGCAGCTTCAGGATGCTCCATCTTTCCTCAAAAAGAAAAGCAGCTAAGTCTTATCTTGTAATCTGGGTGTGATCTGAGGATCAGCTGCATTGGCATCTCTCAAGATCCTGATGGACTTGCAGAATCTCACACCTCAACCCAGTCCAGAATCTGCACTGAACAAGATTGCTAGATGCTTTTCATGCACAATAAGTTTAAGAAGCATGGCTTTGACCAGCACCAGTGGCTCAGGCCTGTAATCCTAGCGTCTTGGGAGGTTGAGATCTGGAGACCCCAGTTCAAAGACTACCTAGGCAGAAAAATCCACAAGGCTCTTCTCAACTAACTTGCAAAAAAAAGCAGAAGTGGAGGTATAGCTCAAGTGGTAGAGTACCAACCTTGAGTAAAAAAGCCAAGTGAGAGTAGAGGCCCTGAGTTCAAGCCACAGTACTGGCACAAAGGAAGGAAGGAAGGAAGGAAGGAAGGAAGGAAGGAAGGAAGGAAGGAAGGAAGGAAGGAAGGAAGGAAGAGAAAAACAGGAAAAATAAAAAGAAAAGGCACAGCTTTAGAGCGATTAGGCAATGCAGAGTTGAGAAGATTGACTAACTAAGAGTGGGTTTAATAGTAAGAGAGCCAGCCCAGTGCCCACTACTTCTGTCTGGGCAGAAAACCAGCATCAGTTCTTAAGTCTCAGCCAGATGGGGAAGGCAGTGATACAGGCTGGGGAGGAAGAGAGCTGGGCTTCTACTCAGGACTAAAAGGACAACACAGCTGCCCCTCCCTCTGAGGTGCTTTATCCACTCAAGGTTGAGTCCATGTGGGTATTGATTATGCAAAGAAAGCCCACACAATGTACAAGAAAAGATTCGTTTCTCCAATTAACAAAGGGTAATGGGCACTTTCTACAAATTGTGCTCAGTTGTATATGCCACATACATAATGTTCCTTTTGTTTACTTTTTCAAAGCGACGACACCATACTTTCTTTGCTTTCAGTCTGGTTCATCAACCACTCTTCGTGGTGCCCATGGCTCCCAACTGTAAAAGGGGCACTCAAGCACTTATCTCCAATTAATTACCAAAAAAGCTGGAAGTAGAGCTGTAGCTGAGTGGTAGAAGATGAGCCCCCAGCACAAAAGCTTAGGAACAGCACCCAAGCCCTGAGTTCAAGCCCCAGGATCAGCATAAAAAAGAAAGGGCTTTTGAATGGACAAAGCTGTGTGTGTTGTCCTGGTTATTGTACTTCCCAAAATGACACTGGGCAAGTGTTTTATCTTGAAACAAAGACAAGAAGCTATAAAATGCGGAGTGTTAATTATAAGCGATGACGCATTATTGAGTGGCAGCATGGTGGTATAGCTTGACTGACAATGACAATGCATTGTGTTCCTGCTGAAGAAGCCAAAGCTTAGAGAAGCATGGTCTGTTGTCATACAGCTAGAAGTGATGGAGCCTAGACTTGTGGGTGCCCGCAGATGGCAAAAATCTCATCCCATCACCTCTACACACCCACAGTGCCCTCCCCCTCCTAACACCTCCTACTTGACCCACCGTTTAAGATGGAATTGTAAGTGTACCCAATTCACGAAGGGTGCTACTCATCTACAGTTTATGTTCTGAGAGGAATCAATCACCCTTCTGACTGTAAACATCAATGACTGATATTTTAAAGTGTGTCCTGTTCAGGCTTGCTCTCCTTTACTTCTGAACCACTTAATTTTTATATCCTCCCTCCGTTCTTCACATTACAATGAAACATCGCAAAATGAGAGTAAAACAAACATCCCACTGACTCTCAGATTATGAAATAATGAAGCCTCTCCCTCCTCATTCCTTCCAGCTCTCCCTTTCCTGCTCCCTCCCTCTCCCCTAAATGTTTCGGTCTCCCCCACAGGCAGGAGATAAGTATACCCTGAATTTGGGTTTAACAGAGAAGCCTGAAACTATGATTGAATAGATTTGAATTAATAGGACTTTCTCTCCAACAAAAGCTTTAAGAGAGTTCAGCAAAGGTTAGGCATGCAGAGAATGCTGCATTTCCTGCTATCTTCTGATTAGCTTTGAAGATAATTAATGGAAATGAGCAACTATGGCATTCCTAGAGAAGCAAGGGACAGAGCTGAGCATCCTGAACAAGAACCTCACTGATCTCCAGCTTCTGTTGCATCTGTCAATTACCTCTCTGGGCTCCAGTGACATCTGAGTGACCCCAGAGCTAAGTGACATGTCATCTCCCAGCACTTTGCACTAGGCACCCTTTTCCTTTCCCGGGAGAGAAATGTGTGATTCTCATATCAGGATATCGTGTGAGGAAGACATGCACATACATTCCTCAGAACAGTCGAATATGGCAGCCTCTATTATTTTTCCCATTTGGCTAATGATGAAATGACATCTGGAGAGAGTTAGTAACATTCCCAAGAAGTATCAAGACTGGAACTGACTAATCTCCAATCTGTAATTCCAGAGCCAAAGCTATAATAAGAGGTTAATATGTTTCCTTAGCTCCCTTGTTTCACACCTTTATTTCCACAAAACAAAGCATCAGAGAAGCAAAACCCAGCGGATCAATAATGCCACAGGTGTTCCTAAGAACCACAAGGCTGATCTAGTGGCCAAGCAGTAACTCTGGTTTCTTCTTATCTTTTCTCAGATTGTAAACACCTCATTTTTTTCATTTTTTTATATCCTTCCCAATACTGCCAATTTTTTTTGGGGGGGGATCCGGTCGTGGGGACTGAACTCTGGGCCTGGGTGCTGTCCCTCGGCTTTTCAGCTCAAGGCTAGCACTCTACCACTTGAGCCACAGCGCCACTTCCAGCTTTTTTTTTTTATGCTTATGTAGTGCTGAGAAATCGAACCCAGGGCCTCATGCATGCAAGGCAAGCGCTCTACCACTGAGCCACCTTCCCAGCCCAATATTGCCAAATTTTAAGAGAGAACAACTGTTACTTACTGTCGATTTACCATGGAATCTGTCAACTTTACTACAATGGTGTCCCTTTACCCTTTCCACAACCAATCATGCCACTTTCTTGCCTAGTAAGGCCCAAGAGTCTCAGGACTTTCTCTATAGGATACATCAGACAGCTACCATCACACAGTCTAGTTGGGTACAGTTGGTATAATCTATCTGTTCTTCCTCTCTAAATTTTCAGCTGGGTACTTTCTCTTAGTCTTTGTTATATGAGCATTGACTAACCCAAGTGTTAGTTATAAGGATGCCTAGAGAAGACAAAGTCCATCACAATTCAAAAATATTCAGTAAAAGGCCAAATGCTAGTGGCTCACCCCTGAAATCCTACCTACTCAGGAGGAAGATGAGATCTGAAGACCAAGGTTCAAAGCCAGCCTGGGCCAAAAAGTCAGTGAGACATTTATCTCCAATTTACCAGCAAAAGGCCAGAAATAGAAATGTGGCTCAAGTGGTAGAGCACCAGCCTTGAACTAAAAAGCTAAGGGGCAATGCCCAAGCCCTGGGTTCAAGACCAAGTACCACAAAAAGGAAGGAAGGAAGGAAGCAAGGAAGGAGGGAGGGAGGGAGGGAGAGAAGGAGGGAGGCAGGAAAAGGAAGAAATCAGTGAAGAACATGACCACTTAGCTATTTCAATCCCTTCCTTAGCCTCCTTAGCCTTCTTTTATACTAGCCAGCATCCCTGAAATAATAATCAGTTGTGCTCAATACAATTTTCTTTTTAAAGCTGGACTCAGTGATACACACCAGTAATCCCAGCATTCTGGAGTTAAGTCAGGAGGATGAAGAAGCAGCAGCTTGGGTTATCACGAGACTCTGTCTCAAAAATGTTTTTCAATCAACTGAGTCAGATGCTAGTGGCTCATGCCTGTAATCCTAGCTATACACAGCAGACTGAGATCCAGGATGGAAGTTCAAAACCAGCTTGGGCAAAAAAGTGCATGAGCCTCTTTTCTCTAATTAGCCATGGAAAAATAGCCAGACATGGAGCTGTGGCTTACATGGTAGAGTGTTAGCTTTGAATGAAAAAGCTAAGGGACAGTGCTCAGGCCTTGACTTCAAGACCCTGTACAGATACACACATAAAATCACTGTGCTGTTTTGCATAGTGTATATGAAAAAAAATGTGAAAGGGACACATATTTTGGGAAATACAAACTTTTTGTGAAGTGGGTGAAAGTGTTATTGGTAAACTGCTAAAATCAGACACATGAAGTGATTAGCATATGAGAATCTGGGAAGCTTCCCCGGTTCACAATTGGAGAGAACAGCAGTGTGTGAGGAAGACAGGAGCTTCAAAGGGGATCATTTGAATATCAAAGGATGGAGCCAAAACTCTTGGGAAAACTGAGAAAGCCAGGGAATATTTCTGCAAAGAAATGACCTTGTTTATGCATGTACTGTGAAAAATCAAGCATAAGACAGAGGAATGAACCGTGGCCCCTCTACAAGTCTGTCAGAAAATAATTAGGTAAAGAAAAATAATCAAAAGTTCAATTGTCAACCGTTTTTTTTTCTTCTGGTTTCTCTAAGAATCAGGCCAAAATGTGATTATAATTTTAATTCTTCAGCTCCTATAGCAGAGAAAATAAAAGTTCTTTCCATACTCTTCTATGGTACTGAAGTTTATTTTTTAAGAGAAGGGCTGTGTGGAACCTTTCCTTACCATTTACGGAGCTGTGGAGCTCTCATGTTAAGATGCCTATAAGCAGATATCACCAAAGCCACTCAGACCTGAATTCTAAAGGCCTCCTCTTCTGCCTTCTGTCTTATTATTTATGCTTGTTTATTGGTAATACTGGTGTTCAAACTCAGGGTCTATGCTTGCCAGGTGAGCACTCTACTACTTGAGCCACATCTCCAGCCTTTTAGACTTTCCATCATTTTCTGATAAATTCTCTCACTTTCACCCAGGCCAGCTTCAAACTGCAATCTCTTACCTCCTCCTCATGAGTAGCTGGGATTACAGGTATGTACAACCATACTCAGTCCTCTCATTTATTTTGCACAGCACCATCACCAGGTGGATAGTTTAGGTTTGGTTTTCCAGATAATAAAGTAGGCTCAGAGGACATAATTAGATTCAGTCCAGGTTTTCCCCCAGGTGAGCCTGGCTCTTGTACCAAAGCTCTATCTGTTGGCTAATTTCCAGATAACTACGAATGAAGTCAAGAAGCAATCAACATGTATACCAACAAGTAGCAACTACCCATCTACTTGGAAGAGAAGACGAATCTCTACAAGGCAACTTTGCAGGACTTTTTAACTCCACCATATCACTGAGCCTCTGGCTGGTCCAGGAGTTTCTGACTCCATTTCTACTCCAACTCCCAGGGTCTTTTCAGGGCCCCAGAACTTCCTGCTTGTAGTTTTTCAGTAAATTAAATAAGTAGGTTTAATTAGGTAGCCGATGAAAAGAACACCACACGGTATTCAGGCAGTGTAATGAACTGCAAGTAAGAAAATCCATGGACAGCTGGGCGCTGGTGGCTCACGCCTGTAATCCTAGCTACACAGGAGGCTGAGATCTGAGGATGGCGGGTCAAAGCCAGCCCGGGCAGGAGAGACCGTGAGACTCCTATCTCCAATAAACCACCAGAAAACCGGAAGTGGTGCTGTAGCTCAAGTGGTAGAGCGCTCGCCTTGAGCTAAAGAGCTGAGGGACAGCGCCCAGGCCCAGAGTTCAAGCCCCACAACCGACAAAAAAAAAAAAAAGAAAATCCATGGAGGCATGGTTGAAAGGTAACAAAGGAGTTTTATTAGTTGATCTGCAACTCTGTCATGGGTTACCTCAGAACTAGGAGCAGCTGCAACCTCCAAGAGGGCAAGATTCTTTTTGTTTTTCCTTTTTCCTCCTTCACGCAGGTATCTCCGCTCTCCACAGGCCTCTCTGCTCTCCAAGAGGCCTCTCCACCTCTCTGCAGGCCTTTCCAAACTCCTTCACTCTCTACAGGCCTCTCAGCTCTGCTCAGGCCTGTCTGATCTCCACAGGTTTCTCTCCGAAGGCCTCTCCAATCTCCATAGGCCTCTGGCCTCTTTGCAGGCCTCTCTGCTCTCCACAGGCCTCTCAGCCCTGCCCAGGCTTCTCCACCCACCCGGGTCTCCCCCTCAGGCCAGCCCTGGTCTCACTGGGCCTCTCCTCCAGCTCTGCTCCGGAAGGCACATCTCTTGCAGACTCTCCTTCCCTATCTCCCCTCTCCCAGACCTCCTCCTCTCTATATCCCGTGGTCTATCTCCTCAAGCTGCCCTTTGACTCCAAGCGTGCCAGGCCGCTGGTGAAGTCAGCGTGAGGTGGTACTTCCGCCCCTCAAGTTCTCACAGCAGGAAGAGTTTATTGTATTACCAAACTGCTGCCCCTTGGTACATGGTGGAGAAGCACATGACCCAGAGGATGCAGGCTGTTTTGCACGGCCTTAAATAGGGTAGGGGAGAGAAGGTTTGGCCAGGGACGATATAGCACCACCGGATGTGGATGTGACCTCAGGGCCTGGGACTCTCCCTCTGTTTGATATGGGAGGTGGCCGAGGGGGGAGTGTCTAGGATGTGACCTTGGAGGCGGGGGAGGTGACTTCCTTCAGGTGTGCCAGTTACCTAGGTGACACAGGTACTGGACAGAGACTTAGCCTAGAAGAAGGAGGAGTCTGCCCTGCCTTCCCAGGGCAGACCTCACAGTAGGCCTGTAGTAAATGAGGCCTCTCCCCCATGCTCCCTAGAAGTCTCACTTTCCCCCACCCCTCTGAAACTCTTCCACAACCCTGTTGTGACTTCTGCTCCCAACCTCCAACCCAGCTCTATCTTCTGCCAGCCAGGTATCACAAGTTTCCAACCTCACAGGAAAGAGACCAGCTGCACGTTGGCCAATGTCAAATATGGCTCCGTGTTTTGTTGGTCTAACCCAGAAAAGCCAAGGGGAGCAGGCATGTCAGGCGGAATGAAGAAAAGGGTAGCCCTCAAATGCCACGAGATTGGCAAGTGCCAGGGTCCAAGGCACATCTGAACTTCTGCTTTAGTATGAAATTTGAGATGAAATTAAGAATTTAGGTAATTTTCTTTATCAGACCATGGGGGCGAGGGTGGGGGATGGCAGGAAAGGATTGGCAGGTGAGAGGATTGGCATGGACAAAATAAAAAATAAAAAAATGCCAGGCACTGGTGGCTCACACCTGTCATCCAAGCTACTCAGTAGTCTGAGATCTGAGGATCACAGTTCAAAGCCAGCCCAGCCCAGGCAAGGAAGTCTGCAAGACTCTTATCTCCAATTAACCATCAGAAAACCAGAAATAGTGCTGTGGCTCAAAGTGGTAGAGTGCTAGCCTTGAATGCAAAAGAGCTTAGAGACAGCACTGAGTTCAAGCCCCATGACTGACAAAGTAAAAATAAAAATAAAATAATAAATAAATAAGCTCAAAATAAAAATCCCTAGCCCAAACATCCCTACAGATAAACCAATGAAACCTCTCAGGTAGAGTCAGTGATTGATGAAGCCACCTGCAAGTTAGGGCCAAGACATAGTCTCAAGACCCTGAATACCGGTGGATGTAACACATCCTAGTTTGTGTCTCTGTCCAGTATGTAATTGTATCTTAAAAGGAATGGACTTCTGGGCCTGGGAATGTGGCTTAGTGGTAGAGTGCTTGCCTAGCATCTATGAAGCCCTGGGTTCAATTCCTTAGTACCACACAAACAGAAAAATCTGGAAGTGGTGCTGTGGCTCAAGTGGTAGAGTGCTATTTTTGAGCACAGAAAGACTCAGAGACAGCACCTAGGCCCTGAGTTCAAGCTGCAGGACTGGCAAAAAAAAAAGAATGGACTTCTTAAGTGCCCCAGAGTGCTTGTGGGAGTGGAAAGACTGGGGTGGATTAATCTTGTATAGAAATGTTTGTGGAAGAGAGTGACGCTGCGTTCCTCATAGCACCTGCTGCTGCAAAAACAAAAGAGCTGCAGGCCCAGCAAGTGTGAGGCCCTGGGCTCCAGCCCCAGTATTGCCTCTCTCCCCACCCTCACCTGGAGAAAAAGAAGAAAGCCTATCTCATTCTACTACCTATTAGATCTCCTACGAGAATAGAGAGTTCTGGCAGGTCTCTGCCCCCCAAAATTAGATGGGGCAAAGAGGCAAACATTGAAAGGAGCCTTCTGGGTATGGGGTTTTCTGCACAGCAATTGTTAAATGGCTAAGACTGTGGACATTAGGCAAATAGAAGACAGTAGGCTCCATAACTTACTGTGTGACCATAGGCAGGTGAGCTAACCTCTCTGAGTCACATTTACCTCATCAAAAGAAAAAAATGGAGATCAGAATAGCCGTCTCTCAATACCATTGAGCATATATCTTAAGAATGAATCAACATGTAGTAAATAGTTTTAAATGTTTATTGTGTGCTTGTTCATAGTAGTTAAATAGTAAAATCAGCCAGGGTGTCCAACAACAGTTGAATGGATAAAGAAGATATACTATATATATACACTTACACATACACACACATACACACACACACACACACGAAAACACCATGGAATATTACACAGCCATAATAAAAATGAAATCACATCATTTGCAAGAAAATGGGTGGAACTGGGCAACATCATCTTGAGGGAGACAAGCCAAGCTCAAAAAGCCAAAAGTCATGTTTTGCTGATGTGAGGAAGCTAGATCTAAAATGCATGCATATTCAGATAGCCACCTTCTAGTGTCAGGGTTACATTTGAGCATGCAAAGTGCTCAGAGTAGCAATCAGAAGCAGATTTACTTCTGGCCCACCTCTCCTGAGTCTCAGCTTTGGTCTAGACCCTTAAAGATGCACCCTTCTCTCTCACTGTACTACTGTTTGCAGTAGGACCTGCAGTGCTGAGGGCAGGAAAAAGGCAAGAGACAAAAGAGCCGGGCTGGGGTCCTCTTGCCCTGTGCCCTTGTGATGGGCAGCGACCGAGTCTTTCTCTTAGCTCTAGGAGAAGCCATCCCTACCCTCGATTTCCCATTGGGGTATTCAGCAGAACCTCTCAAGAGTCAGGCCCCAAATCCTACTTCCAAATAGCCTCAGCTCTACAGCAGTCCCTGCAAATCCATGGGCTCTCCCTTCCCCCAAAAGGCAGCAGGAGCCAAGTGTCACATGGCTGCCTTCAGGGCCAGGAAATGAGGCGCCTGGGTGAAACTGCATTCCGAGGTTTGACTGCTCTTCAGTCAGGCGCTGAAGTCCAGGTTGGCAGGAAGGTGAAGTCAATGTGGGGCCTGTGCCCGGAGAGGACACACCAGGCTGCAGACTTTTACTGGGATACAGGACTGCTTTAGAAGAAAGGGCTTGGGATATTAGATTCCCTCTTCAGGCCCAGTCCACTAGATAGAATGGGGGCAGAATTAGTGTCCCAAGATTGAAGATTTACAGAAATACATTTGACCTCGAGAGCATGGTTACTTACAAGGGTAAGTGAAAGATCTATTGCTCTGGGAACTTTTCGTTGACCTACTTTTACATTTCATTAATCCTTAGATGGGTGAGGTCATCTAAAATACCCACCTTGAGATATTCCATAACCTTGGTGGGCTATTTTGGTCTTAACAGAGACTCGTTATCGGCTGCCTAACGTGTTTTCCACATCATGGACTAGAAGCCCTGAAGAAGTCTCCACTCAAAGCTTACTGCCACCTATCCTCCTCCTCACAAGGACTCAAAACTCTAAAATCTTTCAGGGAATGGCAGTTTGTTGGCTCCTTCCTGCAGATACAGAGCATAGGCCTACCCTGGTTAGGAACCCTTGTCCTTGATGGTGTCAGCTGGAGCCCAGGTCACAGGTGATCCAGGGGACCACTGTAGAACAAGTATGTCCTTTAGAGGTGGTAACCAGTAGTAGTTGTGCTCAAGATGGAGAAGCTATACTTAGAGTTTAGTCATCAGCTCTTGATTTTGGTAGAGTCAGCCTTGTACCATTTTTCATTTCATACCTTAGAAACAAGAAGAAACAAAGTTAGTTAGAACATCACTAATGTAAGGTTCAATAAGGAGAAGGAATCTCTTTGGGTCTCTCCTGGAGCTATAAAAATAGCTGGTAATAGAACGGCAAGGGTGTAAGTTCCCGCCCAGTGGGAAGATAGACAGGCACGGGCAGCATACTTATAAACCTTTTCAACTTCTCAGCTTTTGTTATTTGGGGGAAAGGTGGACACAAGTGACCCATTTACATTCTGTCAATAAACTCTTTTGCCTGTCTAGTTTGTCTTCCAACCTATTTTTCTTTGAACAGTCCCTCATTGCTGTGATAAGCTTTATTCCTGTAGGTCTCTCCTCATTGCTAAGATGAGATGTCCCAGTTGGTCTGATTCCATGTTGGAGTGGAATGACAGACAAGACAAGTTAGAGTCTGTGCTAATGAGACCCTGCTGGCCAAATTTAAGCTACCTATGAAGGCTAGGAAAAACAGATCTTACATACAGGTAACCTAGAGTCCATTATAGTAAAAAAAAAATGGCTAACTCAGCTGGGCATTGGTGGCTCACACCTGTAACCTTAGCTTCTCAGGAGACCGAGATCTGGAGGATCAAGGTTCAAAACCAGCTTGAGCAGGATAATCTAAAAGTTCTTATCCAATTTGCCATCAAGCAGTTGAAAGTAGAGCTGTAGCTCAAGTGGTAGAGCACTAGCCTTGAGCACAAAAGCTCAGGGACAGCACACAAGCCCTGAATTGAAGCTCCAGAACCAGTACAAAAAAAAAAAACCCCACGTGGAAAACAGTTTAGCAATTGACAGAACAGTCTAGTTATTTCTGTTGCACATAGCATTTTAGAGCAATAGTTAAGACTGACAGCATGGTTAGGAGCATTATGCTCTTCACAAGCTTGCAAAGAGCCAGCATCAATAAGAATTTTAATGTAGAGGGCCCCTGTTTGGTAAAGTCTTTCCTACCTTTATATCCTAGAAAGCTTATGTACAGGGACACTAAAATAAGCTATGACTCAAGTAATACTAAATTTCCTAAGTAGTCAAACACTGGACAAGATTAACCAAACAGGAACAATTATCTTGATAAAAATTAAAGTATTTTCTTTAGGCCACTTTCTTACAAACATTACCAAGGGCAGAATGATCTCCTGAACTCATAGAATTAGGTGTTAGTTCTACATCCTTGTATTAAATCTTGAACTTAGAAAGTTCTTTCTTTATATAAAGTTATAAAACTTTTGAGCTTAGATAGCATTGTTTCTTTTCTCAATAAAATAAAATCCTCTTAGTAGCCAGAAGGAAAAGAATAAGCAATTTCAAAAACCACATTTGTTAATAGACACATATATTGTGCAAGGGAGTTGATTCCAAAGTATGTTATGACATAAAGAAACATACTTATGATCATTTATCCATATAACCAAAATTCCAAGGTCCCTTTTGCCACTTGAATTTAAAAATGACCTGTATCTTGAGCCTGAGAGTTAATGCTTGAAAAACTACATTTTAGTTAGACTTGATTGAGATAAGATAATTAATTTTTTCAAGAGTGACCTTAGCTTTTAACATATTAACATTATATTCGCTGTTTAAAGACTGTCTAAAAGTTGGTCAAACACATACATCCATGCACAAAAAGACATTTAAAAATAAATTAACTCAATAGTGAAGTCCATAATCATATCATAATCTATAACAACTACTCAGTTACTTTCTGGAATTCCAGAGGCAAATGTTTTTTTTCAAGTGCTTGACAGCTTAATGTGCAACAATTACACCTATACACAGATGTATTAATTTACAGTACTTTTAGCCATAGGTTAGTTTTCCCTGGAGACTAACAAAAATGACACCGAACAAGATGGCATAGGCTTATATCTAGAGCCCTGTCATGGCTCCTAGAGCCATCATGACATTCTAAAGCGCCACCACAGTGGCTATGGCCATTGTGAAGTCAGGCCACTGAGAGGAGATGAGGCACTTCCTTACCCCTGTGGTAAGGACTTTCCAATGAACTATAAAGCCATCTTGCACACAACACATAAGCATAGATTAAACAGTGAAGAGCAAATTTCCCTTTTTCTTTTTGTTTGGGCCCCAGAGGCTGGAGGTGAGGCAGTGAGCTTAGGATGCGGTTCTCCTATTAGAAGGTGTTTACCCTGCTGGGTGCTGGTGACTCAGGCCTGTGATCCTAGTTACTTGAGAGGTTGAGATCTGAAGATGGCCATTCAAAGCTAGCTTGAGCAGAAAAGTCCATGAGACTCCTATCTCCAGTTAACCATTAAAAAGCTGGAATGGAGCTGGGGGTCAAGAGATAGAGTGGTAGCCTGGAGCAAAAAAGCTCAGGGACAGCACCCAGGCCCTGAGTTCAAACCCCAGGACTGGCACTAAAAATGCAAGGAAGGAAATAAGAAAAGGAAGGAAGGAAGGAAGGAAGGAAGGAAGGAAGGAAGGAAGGAGAGGGAGAGAGGGAGGGAAAGTGCTTAATTTCTCATAACCCAGAGAGCAAGATAAGAAAATGGAAAACTTTTGAGCTAGGATTTAAGCAGACACAAATACTAGGTAGAGGAGATCAAGTGGTTTACACTAGGGGCAGAGGGCCAGGCAGTCTGTCAGTAGAGGTACTGAGTGGGAAGTTTTCAGAGGAGAGAAAACTAGGAGAGTGGCCTAAAGACAATCTGGGTAGGAAAAAGAGAGCAGTCGTAGTCCAAACAATAGAAAAAATGTTTGCTTAGTAGAGTCCTTAATCTAGAGAGAGATCAGGTCAGTTCTTACCTCTGCAGCAATGGTTATATTAGATCTGAAGAAACTGCATTTTATTTAATCCAGATTATCTTAAATATTTTCACTTCAGTGTATAATCAATAGAAACAATTAATAATACTTAACATTTTTGTACTAGATGGTTGGAATCCAGTATGTCCTTCAGATTTTCTCGACATCTCAACTTGAAGGAGGCATTCTTCGCTAGAAAAACTTAGCTGAAGATAGACATTGAAAAAGTAGATGCACATACCCCCAAGTTGTTCAAGCATATTTAAAAGTGCTCCAATTACTGAATCAAGTACTTAAATACTTTTTAAATTTAACTTAATCTGTACAGCATCTTTGCAATAAAATACTTTTTTTTAAAGTGAGTTTCTTGGTTGCAACAGTCACACTGAAAGTATTCAACAGCCCCATATGGCTAGTGGCTAATTTATGACAAAGTCTATCTAGGCTGTTATCTCTCCAAGCCCTACCCACTCTTTGTAGTTGGCTGTATTTTTTAATTAAAATAAATGTGAAAAAATTCATTATTCAAAATTCAAACATTATAGAAATCTTGACATACTGTGAAGGCTGAAAACCAAAGGCTGAGATCCAGACTTGTGGTTCAAAGCCAGGCTAAGCAAAAAGTTCAGGAGACCAATAAAAAGTTGAGTGTGGGGCCGGGAAGGTGGCTCAGTGGTAGAGTGCTTGCCTTGCATGCATGAGGCCCTAGGTTCGATTCCTCAGCACCACATAAGCAGAAAAAGTCAGAAGTGGCACTGTGATTCAAGTGGTAGAGTGCCAGCCTTGAGCTGAAGAGCTGAGAGACAGCGCCCAGGCCAGAGTTCAGGCCTCACAACTGACCAAAAAAAAAAGTTGAGTGTGGTGGCATTTTCCTGTTGTCCCAACTATGTGGGAAGCATAAGCAGGATTACTGTCCAGACTGGCTCAAGCAAAAAGCAAAAGAGTATTTTAATTATATATATATATATATATATATATATATATATATATCCATACATATATACATATCACACTTAAAGAATAATTCAAGCTCAAGGCCCTCAGTTCAAACCCCAGGACTGCCAAAAAAAATGACTTTTTAAAGTTGCCTTCTATTTTTCTAATCTCATTATCTTCCCTTCTCCCTTTTCTTGAGATAGGGTCTCCCTAGGCTGTCCTTGAACTAACAATCCTCCTGTTTCTGCCTCCAGAATGCTACAGTCCTAGTAGCATTTTAGATGGCCTTAGAAAACCTCCATCTAATGTAAGACAGATAAAATTCTTTCATGTTTCTTTCTAAAACTTTTTTTCACTCTCTTGACACATAAATTTGTAATCCATCTGGAATTTGTTTTGACAGAAAGCATTAGAAGGTAGCAATGTAACTTGGAACAAAATAGTCATTAATCCAATACCATTTACAGAATATTCTCTCCTTTAAGCACTGGCTGAAAGCAGGTTTTGAGACATTGGAGCCTAGAACTGGACAAACAGCAGCAGCAGCAGCAGGGGCAATGACAAGAGCAGAGTCACTCTCTTCCACAGAGCGTGTGCCCAAGTGAGTGTGTGCATATGTATGTGAGAGAAAGTGCATGTATGTGCATGTGTGTGTTTTCCTCCAGTGCCTGGCTGGCTCTCCTCCCCGAGCTGAGTCCCTGGTTGGGACTCTGGGGCTTTCCCACACTTCTCCTTGCCAGTGCTCCATTCCAAGGGTGGAGCTAGGTCTTATTTGGCTGCCACAGATAAAACTCTTCCTCATTTCAGAAATGAGTAGAGATGTAGAAAAGGTAGTATACACAACTACATTACTTAGAAAGCAAAACTTACAGGGAAAGGAACTGAGAGGCCTCAGGAACCCCATCCCCCACCAGATGTAATGAAGAATGGCCAGAGTGGAAAGCCTCTGGTTCCAACTCTGAGGCATTGGACAGGTCTCTCTGTGGTCCCTTTTGTCAACACAGAGGTTATTCCAGGAAACTCTGAAGTGCCTTCAGTAGCAAGAACACTTCAGGTTCTTGGGCCTCTTTCCAAGTTTTCTCCTGACTTCCCAAGGAATTCCTTCTGGAAATTCTCCACAGGATTCTCATGCTCTGATGATTTCTTGACTTTGCTTTGTCTGAGAGCTACAGGTCAGGACTCTAGAATGAAGTCTCTCTTTCATATGGTCACTATTTTTAAAACTTTCTCATGAACCTAGCTGTGTCCTCCTTCCCATCCTTTGAACAAAGTACATTAAGACGGTCACCCTAACCTTGTTCAGGTTCTCATTTCAACCACCGAGTCTAGCACTGAGAGCAGGTGACTCTTAGGAGAAAGGAAATTCTGGGTCTATTCCTTCATAAGAATAAAGGTCACTTCTGAAAACCTAGTGTGCACGCTGTTATGTCACAAGAAGTTTGGAGAGATTGGAGAATAGGAAAATTTGTTGCCTACTTTTTAAAAATGATTAGTATTATTTTCTAGGTGCCCAAATGCAATACCTTTAATCTAGAAGGCAAGATGTGACTAGAAACCCAAGGCCTGCTTTAGGTAAACCTTCACTTAAACCGTGGGCTGCACGATTTAAGATGAGAGTGGAGGAGTGGAGATCATGAAATACTGTGGATTTTGATATGTGGGTGTCTGAGCAATGAATGAAAGGCTCTCTTTAAACATATTTTTTTAGAATTTCACATTCTAAGATAGCATAGAGAAATAAAAGGAAGAAAATGAGAAGACCTCAACCTCCATGTTCAGAAGCCTATATTAATATCTGGATGGCACATTCTGGTTGTCCAGGAAGCTTCTGGATTTCACACTTGTGGATACAATTCAATACTCAAAGACCCAACTGCTATTCATTCTTATCAACCAGGAAAAGCCTAGAAGGACTTATTTCAAATGCTGGTGTCCAGGAAGACCAAAAGCAAACCTTTGGCTTCATTCAAGGAAGAATTCAGTAGCAGATACACAAAGGAGTCTTTAACAGAGCAGATTTATTTAAGCAAGAGCTAGATTTTATTAAAGCAGAATTGATTATAAAGTAATAGCACATCCCCAAAGAAAGCTGAGGGCAGGCAGCTCTTCTCAGCAGTTAAACACCTTGTCTTAGACACTTTTATGAGCAGGATTTAATAGCTATATTCATGTTTATGCTAAGGATAGGTACGCCGTTGTGGAGTTTGGTAAGAAGTGGAAGCACATTTCCAAGAGCTGGGAAATGGAGTGGTTTACTTAATAAGGTGTCCTCAGAGCCAAGATGATGATTTGAGAGAAGGTGTGGTTCATGAATCCACTTATAATGAGACATTAATAATGCATCTGGTTGGCCTCTAGAGTTGGGGACGTCTATTGGGGGGAGACCACTGGCCATTGTACCAAGAGGTAGCCTCAACCATAGCCAAGGACAATCCAGCAGAATGCCTGGCAAAAGGTCCCTGGATGGCGCAGCACCCGTTCCCTGGCTCCTTTAGTATTATTATTATTCTCTTTCTACAGCCTATGCTATGTCACTGGCAAGATTCTCCTTCTAGGAGAATGAGGGTGAGGTAGGTGGGGAATGGAAATGATATTAATTTCTGCAGCAACAGGCATATTAGATGTTAAGTCACAGCATTTTATTTAACCCTGATCATCTTAAATATTCTCATTTCAAGGTATAATCAATTTAAGCAGTTAATCATATTTTACATTTTTGTACTAGATCTTTGAAATCCAATATGTGCTGTTCTCAATTTTGGCTGTTCTAATAGGATTATAGTAGTGTCTCATCTGTAGTTCCCTAATGACATATAATGTTGAACATCTTTTCATTTGCCTATTTGTCATTTATGTATCTTCTTTGATGAGGTGTCTGTAAAAGTCTTCATTCCTCTTTTTTTTTTCCTTTCAGGCTGGGCACAGTCTCTGAGCTGCTTTTGCTCAAGGCTAGAGTTGAGCCACAGCAGTACTTCTGGGGGGGGTTGTTTTGTTTTTGTTTTTGAGTACTTTATAGAAGTGTCTCACAAACTTTCCTATTCGGGCTGACTTTAAACCACAATCCTCAAATCTCAGCCTCCTGAGTAGCTAGGATTATAAGCATGAGTGGCTTGGGCCTGGCTTTCATTCTTTCTTTCTTTTCTTTTTTTTTTTGAGGTTTAACTTTTTTTATTGTCAAGGGGATGTACAGTTACATAAGTAAGGTAATAAGTACAGTTCTTGTCAAATCTGTTACCCCTTCCCTCATTTTCCTCCTACTTTCCTTCTCCTCATTCCATTTTTTGGGGGGGAGGGGGGAGGTCTGGTCATGGGGCCTGAACTCTGGGCCTGGACGCTGTCCCTCAGCTCTTCAGCTCAAGGCTAGGGCTCTACCACTTGAGCCACAGCGCCACTTCTGGCTTTTTTCTTTTTGCTGATGTGGTGCTGAGGAATCGAACCCAGGGACTCAGGCATGCAAGGCAAGCGTTCTACCACTGAGCCACCTTCCCAGCCCTCATTCCATTTTTTAAACTGATTTGTTTTCTTATTGTTCAGAGTTTAAGGTATATTGGTTACCAGTCCTCTAGCACATATGTTTCACAAATATTTTCTGCTAGTCTCTGGCTTTTGAGAGAATCTTTCTCAGATTGGATTTTTAAAATTTTAATCTCTGTTATTCCTTCCTCAGCACCTTTTTAAAACCTGAATCTGAGGTTACAATTCTGGTACCTTAACAACTTGTTCTGAAATGAAGGCCAAAACTGTGAGCAGCAATTTGTTGACTTCATCTCTGCCCTGAAATTGAATCCACTAAGCTAGGTACTGGTAACTCACACCTGTGAGCTACTCAGGAGGCTGAGATTTGAGGACTGCAGTTTGAATCCAGCCCAGGCAGAAAAGCCTCTAAGAATCTCCAATTAACCAGCGAAAAGGCCAGAAATGAAATTGTGGCTCAACTTGTAGGATGTCAGCCTTAAGTGGAAACACTAAGGGACAGTGTCCAGACCCTGAGTTCAAGCCTCAGTATCAGTACACACACACACACACACACACACACATACACACACACACAGGTCCACAGGTACACACATTACCAGCTAGCAAATACCTTGGATCCATGCTTTACAGGTGAAGAAATCAGCCTTTTGAACAAACTGAAATAAAAGAGAGGGGACAAATTCAAGATGACTTTCACTCAGATTCTTACCATTTCATGACATGGTTTTCACATCAGATATTTAACAGCTCATCAATCTGATTATGAAACCATTAGTTCCACTGCCAAACCTGATTAGCCACCCTGGTCTTGTTTCTCATAAAGATTAATTTTAGGTTTTTCTCAATTAAGATTAAATGTTAACCAAAATGTAGTACATGAAAAATGTTATTAACATTATCCTAATGACAACTTACATTTCCTTCACATTAATGCATAAAACACATTTGCCTACAGTGTGTCACTGAAACCCTTTGTATTTTCTAACCTTAAAAGAAAAGAAAAATCTGCTGGCATTGAATTCAAATGGAACATTCTGTCAAGAGATAGTCTTTGTTTTTTAGTTTTCCAAATGCTGCTCCAGTTTGTGCAAAATCAAATGTATCTCCATTGTAATATATATATATATATATATATATATATATACACATATACTATATGTATATATATATATACACATATACTATATATATATATATATAACTAGTCTAGTTCCTCACAGTTCACAAAACGTGCCAAGATCTTTTAAGGGACAATTATGGAACTGTACATTAGATACACACACTTCCATTTTTGTTTGTTTTGTTTTTATTGTCAAGATGATGTACAGAAGAGTTACAGTTACTAAGTCAGATAGTGAGTACATTTCTTTTTTAACAGTGTCACCCCTCCCTCATTTCCCCCCAGTTTTTTTTGATTAGCCAGATGCCATTTATGAATTAGCAAGGAAATTTGACAGAATGTATTTTCTTTGGGAATTGAATGAGATGTTCTATTTTTAACCAAAAGCTTTAAAAGTGTGATGAGATCAATGTTTTAAATTAAGTCTGCCTAAGATCTCAGAGAAAGTTTTTATCAAAGGAAGCAATAAAATTGCAAAGCCAAGGAATAGACCGGGGGATTCCTGGCTAACATTCATGAGAGACAATAGTTTTCCCGTTATCCCTCTTTGCTGTGAATTTCTGGTGTCCATATGACTGCTGAAAAAAAAGAAACAAAAAAGCGAGACTCAAGAAACTTCCAGAATCATCCGGAATGTAGGAATTCCCCAGTTGCCTGCATTGAAGGAAGCTAAATCTTGGTGTTTATATTCTGAACCAAGTCTATGAAAGAAATCTCAAAGGCAAAACCTGAGGCTTTATTAAGAACTGCTTCAATTCACATTTTAGAAAATGAAGGAAAGTATCAAGAAAAAATATTAAAACCATTACAACCCTAGAAACAGTAACTGCTGATAATACTGTTTCAAGTCAATGTGATGAGGGAGATGGATCCTGTATGTCTGTGTATGTATTGGTATGTGGATATGTGTTTGTATGTCCATCTATGTGTATGCCAATCTTTTCTCTGTATTTTTTCTTTCTTCCTTACTTTCACTCTCACCTGCTTGCTTGCTTGCTTCCTTTTGGCACTATGATTTTGAACTCAGAGTTTCACATTTGCTAGGCAAGGATTCTACCACTTAAGCCCTTTTGGACTTATTTTTTATAGGGTCTTGAGCCATCCTAGATTGCAATCCTCTTCTTTATGCCACATGACTTGTTGATATTACAGATACGTACCACTACCTCCAGCTTATTAGTTCAGATAGGTCTAGCTAACTTTTTGCCCAGGATGGCCTAAAACTTCAATCTTCCCCTATCTCCACTTGTTGAGTTGCTAGAATTACAAGTATAATATGAGACAATGTTTTGCTGGCCTCAAATTCCAACAATCCTCCTGCTTTAAGAGGATTTGGGTGCTGGAATTACAGGCATATATCATCATACCAGGCTTATATATGTAATTATTTTAAACTAAATTTGGATCTGAGGCCAGGTCTCAGCACTATGGAGGCAAAGGCAGGAAGAGGAGAAGTTTGAGCCAACCCAGAGTACAAATGAGACCCTGCCTCAAAAAAAAAGCTTATGGATGTAGTTCAGTGGTAAAGCATTTGCCTAGCATATGCAAAGACTGGGTTTG
Source organism: Dipodomys ordii (assembly GCF_000151885.1). Classification (NCBI taxonomy): domain Eukaryota; kingdom Metazoa; phylum Chordata; class Mammalia; order Rodentia; family Heteromyidae; genus Dipodomys; species Dipodomys ordii. The sequence goes on along the minus strand of NW_012267278.1, from coordinate 3,301,984 downwards.
ATCTCCACTACTGAGGTACAGAGAGAGAGGTGGAGGGAAGAGAGAGAGAAGGAAGGGGACAACTGGTAAAAAGGAAAGAGGAAGGAAGGAAGGAAGGAAAGAAAGAAAGAAAGAGGGGCTGGGAAGGTGGCTCAGTGGTAGAGCGCTTGCCTTGCATGCATGAGGCCCTGGGTTCGAT
>NW_012267278.1:3289936-3298329 GCF_000151885.1 Dipodomys ordii | reverse complement strand
AGGAAGAAAGAAAGAAAGAGAAAAAGAAAAAAAAAGGCCAGAAGACCATGGCAGGCAGAGAGGTGATGGCGGATGAGATCAATAAATCCAACTCATTCTGGGCTCTCTCACACCACTTTGCCATATACCACCCTTCATGGCTTTCGGCTGGAACTGGGTGGGACTTTGGGAAAACTTTATGAACATCAGAGAGAACAAAAGGGAAATAAACATGAGGAACAAGAAGAACCAACTGCCTGGTTTGGGAAGTGTCAGCATGATCTGCCAATTGCTGGCTCGTCTCCAAACCTTGGTCTGATTCATTTTCAATGGTGAGACCCAGGGTCAGCCTGCCTTCCTTCCTTCCTTCCTTCCTTCCTTCCTTCCTTCCTTCCTTCCTTCCTTCCTTCCTTCCTTCCTTCTCTCCTTTTTTCTTTTTTTTTTTTGACAGTATGAGTTTTGAACTCGGGGCTTCTCACTTGCTAAGCAGAGTGTGTGTTCTACCACTTGAATCCTATCTCTAGCCCAGAGATGCCACTTTCTAATTTGCACAAAGGTGCCCTGCAAAGGGAAGGAGATGGGTTATTCTTTATAGATTATTTTTCAGCAATTGAGAAGCGTTGCATTGATTAGAAAGAGACCTCCTGTGGCGCATGCAACATGGAAGTATCCTCCCTCCTCCAGCAGAGGCAGCTTTCTGGACCTAGTTTAGTTTGTGGAGGACAGGCTAGACACTCCCTGCCAACCTCAGCCTTGGGCCTTACATCCAGGTCAAGCCGTAAGCAGGGAGTGGGCTGAGTTAACGAGGAGGGTGAATGAATGAGAACGAATACGGTTGAAGTCGTTTGTTTTGACGTATGAAAATGGAGCAAGGAAACCTGTCAAAATAGTTTTCAGTAGGAGAGTTGGCTAGGGAGGAGAGGAATGACGATGTGACTTATGCAGATATGTTGTTTACATGGGTAGAACTGTCACAATGAAATGCCCCTTTGTAAAACTAGTCTATGCTATTTCTTTTAAAGCAAAAACTCAGCAGATGGCTAGGTATGATGGTGCACAAATATAGTCTCAGACAGAAACAGAGAGATGGTGAGTTTCAGTCCATCTTAGGCTGCATAGTAAATTTCAAACTAGACTGAGGTATGTAATGATAGTCTCACAACAAAACCAACAGCCAATAGATTGCTGAGGATTTGGAGAGAGATTCCCTGGTGCCTCTGGAGTCCTATTACAGAGGACCTCACTTCTGGTCTCAACATCACATAGCCACACAGCATCCCACTGTGCTTTCCTGTACATCCCTAGACCAACACATCAACCCCCTTGAGTTTCTCTTGTTACAAAATCCTTTTTACCAGTTATGTATTGCTGAATTGCTTAGTCCTGGCTCTAAAGCAAGCTCACTTTCATTCCTCCCACTTTTCACCAGGTTGGCACAAAAGGTCTCTCAATTGCTTATCAGAAGCCCTTTATCTTCTCCCTGTTCCTGTTTGTTCTTTCCTTCCTAGAAACTCCTTATCTCCTGCCCTGCCGACCACCTTCTCCAGGGGATGGGAGCCAGCTTTCACCTTGGAACACTGATCTCAAACTCTCCATGTCACATAGATGCTTCTCCTTGGGAACAGTGGTGACCCACAGACGGCACCTTTCCCCATGGGCAAATGTCATGCAGCTGGATGGCTTCCAGTGACTGGGTTAGTGGGGAAAGACCACAGACCCCAGAAAAATCCTTCCAGACACTTCTCCCCACAGCTATAAGCATCAGGAACAATTTCTCCAGTGATAATTTGCATAAAACTCTGTCAAATGCTGTTCTGAATTGCAAATGAACAACAACATTCCAGTATATCTTAGCAAACACGACTGTTACATGGCAAAGGGAAGAGTTAAGACCATTTAGAAAGTTTGTCTAACCTGGGCTGGGAAGTGGCTCAGTGGTAGAGCGCTTGCCTTGCATGCCTGAGGCCCTGGGTTCCATTTCTCAGCACCATATAAAGAAAAAAGCTGGAAGTGGCGCTGTGGCTCAAGTGTCCCTTGAGGGACAGCACCCAGGCCCAGAGTTCAGGCCCCACGAATGGACCCCCCCCAAAAAAAAGAAAGTTTGACTAACCTGAGCCATTTCTTACTAACAGATGTGGTTAGTGGTTGAACAATGGTGGAATGAGGTAAGAGAAAATGCTGGATGCTGAGTTGCTTTCTGCAACAAGTAATGCTTTACAGAGCATGGCAGCTCTGTGCTAGTTGTTCCCCATAATCAATGCCTTTGGGGATCCCTGTGGAAATAGTGAATCCTGGCAAACCCTCCCCCTCTCCAACAGTGAGCTCCACACCGTGGTGGTTTTACAGTAATCCTGGCTCTGTCTTGTATAATAGATACAATGTGGGTTAAATAGACATTGTAGGGCTTTTTCCCTGGGGAAAAGTATGCCACCCCCCCAACCCCCGTAATGGTTATATTTATTAATATGAATTCACTAATTCAGCTTGTTAATATTTGGAGGAGTATAAATGCATTACAAATAGAAATTATAGGGGGCAAAAAAAATCTTTCTCTACTCTTACCCACCCATAATTAACTTCTGGCTCTTTTTTCTCAGAGCCAGTCCTCTGGAAAACATGTGTCTCCATTCTTCTTCAATCAGTTTTTGCTGTGTTCCCTTCCCTCACTGGTTGTAATCACTTAAGACTTTGCTAGTGGTTTTAAGTAGATGTCCACAAGGTTTTGCTATTTCTCCCTTAAGGAAGCAGAGCATAATTCCAGTCCTCTGGAGAATAGGATATACATTTTTATACTCTAGTTTAGGGCCCAGAATGTAGCACAAATGACAGGCTGTCCCTTGCAAGGCTATATCACAAACTGCTGAGACATACATAGTCCCATGGAGAGGCCCACAGGGGAAGAGCGGAAGCCTCCAGCCAACATCCATTTGGAAGTGGATCCACTTGCCATTAGACTTTCAGAGACTCACGCCTTGCATGTCTGCATGGCCACAAACTCAGGAGAGGCTGGGAACAGCAACTCAGCCTCTTACAAACTGCTGACATTCAGAAATGGTGTGAGATAATGCTTGTTGTTTGAAGCTGCTATGGAGTGATTCATGATAGAGTAATGGGTGATTAATACAGCTTTCTAGAGAACAGATTCAAGGATTGTATTTTTACCCTTTGCTTGACTGGAAGTTCTGCTATGTACGACATTTCTTTGCCTTGTCTTCTCTTCTCTTCTAGAATTATGACTTGCTCTCCCATCTTCTCTCCATTATCAATCTTTCCTGGCTTTCTGCTCCCTGAACTCCCAAGTATTCTGTTCTTATCCTGTTCTTTTCTTACTCTACATATTTTAACATTTCATTCCTTTGAAGGCAAATGATAACTCAAACATTCAGAAACAAATGCAGGAAATACTGCATCACATAGCTGGGAAGGATTCTAGCTAAAGAAACCCACAGAATTCCTAGAAGTTCTGTACAGATACTTTTTCTCCATTGAGGCAGTTTTTAAAAATCTTACCAGCACATTACTTGTTACAATGCCAATGTCGGGTGAAGATGAATTCAATTTAGTTACATAGGCCCTGGTATTAGAACCCAGGACATTTTCTCTCTGACCATCTTTTGTCTCTACTTGCTCTAGTTTCTCTATGAATGTTTGTTAAATTATTTTCTTGCTCCAGTTAGACTGTCTACAGGCTAGAGAAGATAACACCAGGATTTTCAGGCTCCATGAGACTAGACTGAGTACCAGAGAAATATTTCTCCAAAGGAGAAAATGGTCAGATAGGAAAGACTTATGTCCACCACACTGACTTGTGGACAGATGGTTCTATGTCTAACCTAGTGCTTTCTCCTGCACATCAAGAGCTGCTAGAGATCTCCAGCTGTGTAGGCATTTGGGCCCTGTATTCATTTGGAAGGGCTATTGTAGCAAAGCAATCTGACCATTTGGAAACCAGAAGTTCAAAACGAAGGTGCTAGCAGGGCCATGAACTTTCCAAATGAGCTATGGAAGGATCTGGACCAACCTGTTTTAGCTTTGGATGGTTCTGTTGCTTGTGGATGCACCATTGCTATCTCTGCCTTCATCTTCATCTGGGGTCCTCTTCATGGGCACCTCTGTCTCTCTGTCCAGATTTCCCCATCTTCTAGAGCACATATTGAACTAGAGACCACCCTAATGATACCTTACTTAATGCTATCTGCAGAGCTCCTGCTTTCAAACAAGATTTCATCTAAGGCACTGGAGGCCAAAATCAGAACACATGAATGGGGGAGAGCACCATCCAACCCATAATAGGCACTGTAAATGTGCCAATACAGAACATTTTGCCTTCATTCTTATCTCCCTCCCTGTCCCCCACATACCCCATCCCGTTTATACACATTTCCACATGCCCTGTTATCCAAATGAGAACCTTCCTTTTCCTTCTCTATTCATCCTTCCATTAAATGTTAGGTGTTTCTGAAACAGTCCTCATCCTCCAACTAGCTCTTTGTAGCAAGGCCTTCATAGATCAGCAGCTGCACCTGAGCCCAATCCCCTCCAGAACCCCTCTCAATGTACAAGGCTAAAGGATGCTCCTGTGAGAGATCACTCAGAGTCTTGGACATAGGCAAACACAAGTCTTCCTGGGTGGCATGGATGAGATGGATGAGGTACCAGATGTTATCCCAGTGAGTCCCAAAAGAGGGACCAGCCAGCTTGGGCCCTGTTGCAGGTGAGGAGGGGCTTCATGCTTGGTGGCCAGTGATGACCCACTCCATGGACTCTTGGATCTGGGCTCTGGACTTGATTCTTGGCCCCACTCTTCCCAGCACTAGCTTTCTCCCTGTATGGACAACTCCAAAGCAGAAGACAGCATTCAGTCCTGTCACATGACCATGTGGTTCTCTTCTGGACCCAAAGCTGGCAGTACAGTGACTATGTCGACTTTAGACTAAGCCCAGGTAGGGGCACTCAGATGTGGACTGTGCCAACAATTCCTAGCCACTATGTGTGCCAGGCACTGTGCTGTGGGCTTTATGGATACCATATCTTTTCATTTCCACAACAATGTATATCCTTAGGACTATTTCTATGTCCATTGCAGAAGAGGAGAATGAGGCACACAAAGAAGTAAAGAAGTTGACTGAGGTTAGAGAGCTGGTAAGAGGAAGACCAGGGATGTGAACTCAGGCTCCAGAGAAACACATTCTTAGGTTTTATATTCTCTGGCCCATCCATTAATTTTGGTTGAGCTCCATAAATAATACTGAGATGTGTTTAAGTAAAATTAAGTTCACACACAATCCCCCTTGGGGCCCAAAGAAAGTCAACTCACAACTGTAGATTTCTAGCCCTTAAAGCAGATACACGAAACCACTGTAGCCATGGTGCTGAGAAGACTCAGATAGAAACCTCCAGCTGTTCACATTTGAGGCTCTGATGCACCAGGATAATTTCACCATGATGCTGCTTACGTGCCCACTGTCACAGGTTGAACTGCCCCCACCCCAAATAAAAAAAGAGAAAGATGAAGCCTTACCCTTCAGTACCTAATTTGGAAATGTGACCTAATTTAGAAATAGAGTGTTCACCAAAGCACTCAACTTAAAATAAGGTTTACAGAATGAATCCTAATCCATATGACTGGGAATTTTTCTTTTTGGTTGATCATGGGGCTTGAACTCAGGGCCTGGGTACTGTCTCTGAGCTCCTTTACTCAAGGCGAGCACTCTACCACTTTGAGCCACAGCGCCACTTCTGGTTTTCTGGTGGTTAATTGGAGATAAGAGTCTCACAGACTTTCCTGCCTAAGCTGGCTTTGAACAGTGCTCTTCAGATCTCAGCCTCCTAAGTAGCCAGGTTTATAGGTGTGAGCCACCAGTGCCCCGCATGACTGGGAAATTTGGACCCAGGGACGAACCATCAGAGAAAGAAGACAGGCACAGGTGGCATGACACAAGCCAAGGAGTGCAGGTCGCCAGCAAGCCGCCACTTCTTCCCAGGCTTCCATCTCAGGCTTTCTGCATCTGCAGTTGGAACCACCAGGTTTGCTGTAGTCCATGATCACCGTACCCTTAGGAAATTGCTATGGCACACTTTGCAGCTGCACCTGGATGACTGAAAGCTGGACCGACCTGTGGATGGTATGTGATTCTTCTGAGCAGTACAGGGAGGTCAGCAAAGGAGCAGAAGAGCAATCAAGGCAGTGATAAATACTGCAAATCACAATGGGCTAAGGACAGGTTGGTCTGGCATCATGAAAAATGGATGAGCTTGGGGTGAACCTAGAGGAGATGGCTGGGAGTTAACCTGCATGAGCAAAGGGACAGAGGACAAGGAGACCAGCAAGATGCAAATGCAGGACTCCAGGAGTGAAGGATCTGTATAGCAATGACTTTTAGAAATGGAAACCTTAAAAAGATGACATGATTCCATAGTTCAAGGGTTAATACCATTCATTAAATGAGTGCTCTTAGAGGCTTACTGTGCCTGAGATACTAAGCCAGGTATGGAAATAATTCATGAAACCTCAAGACAAATCTTAGTCTGACTGAAATTTCAGCAATACTTCATCTTTAACAACAGCTTTTTTTTTGGGGGGGGTCCGGTCGTGGGGCCTGAACTCTGGGCCTGGGCACTGTCCCTCAGCTCTTCAGCTCAAGGCTAGCACTCTACCACTTGAGCCATAGTGCCACTTCCGGCTTTTTTCTTTTTGCTGATGTGGTGCTGAGGAATCAAACCCAGGGCCTCAGGCATGCAAGGCAAGCACTTTATCACTGAGCCACCTTCTCAGCCCAATAACAGCTTTGTTCAAATTTGGCTTTCCAATTGACTGTAAACTGTTAGTGATTTCTTTAAATCATCCTAGCCTAAACTTGTCTAAAAACTTTGAATAAGGAAACCATGGTGTTATTAAGGGATCTCTGGTATTCCAAAAAGACTCACCTAGGGCTGGAATGTAGCTCAGTGGCAAAGCGCTTGCCTAGCAAGTGCAACATCCTGGGTTTGATCCCCAGTACCAAAATAAATAAATAAATAAAAAGAAAAGAAATGACAAAAAATACAGTTAAAAAATCCAAACAAAAAAAGACTCACCTAATTTTATAAATGTGCAAGTGCTAAGCACTTGTTACCATACCTGAACTATCAGGAAATAGATCTTTCTACTAGAGTCTTCCTAAAGTCATCCTTCTGGTAGGAATGAAACCCAGCCATCAAAAAGGTTTTTATTTAATCCTGGCATGGTAGCGCATACCTGTAATCTCTGATGTTGGGTGGCTGAGTCCAAGGTCAGCTTGGTCTGCGTAGCAACTTCAAGGCTAGCTTGAGTTACATAGCAAAACACATCTCCAAAAACCAGAATGAGAGAGAGAGAGAATCTATTATTTGAAAAAAATAATGACTATCCACGCTGAGGTTGGGGTTTTATTAAACATCTTCTTGTGTACACATTAATCTTTCTGTAATCACCATCTGCTTTATTCAATTCTGACTGCCCAGTTACACTGCTCGTGTAAGTAATATGTACCTTAGCTCTAGTCAATATTTGACATTTTAGTGAGTGTTATACTTTCATTCTGCTTAAACATTCATTAAGCCATTAAAATTGAGTCCTCACCTCATTTAATATTTATCTTTGACCAGACCTTGCACAGCGTGATCACAGTAGAATTCAAAACTTATTTCCAGTCTCTTGAGCAGAAATCACCCTGCAAACCTGGAAATAGGTTAACCAAAGACATTCAACAAAGAGGAAGCAACCTGTTCAAACCCAGGAACCCTCAACCATAAAGTTGTTGGAAAAACCTAGCTAATCTTTCATTAAAATCATAAGCCAAATCTAAGTTAATCTTGAAAAACAACACTGAGTGTAATTTATACCAGTCTTAAGTATGAAACAATTCCTCCTAGTCTACATTTTTTCTTTTCTTTCCCCTGCATCTTGTTGCATTGATGGGGTAAAATGTTCAAATTTCAGTATTCTGTCTCCTACAGTTGGAGAGAGTCAGCAACGGTGCACTCATGCATTGGCAAAGGCAAAAGATAAACTATGAGAAAAGAAAGTCAAGTGAATAGAGGGGATCCAAATAGGGAAAGAAGAAGTAAAACTCTCCCTCTTTGCAGATGACATGATCTTGTGTTTAAGGAATCCCATAGACTCCACTCCCAAATTACTCAAGCTGACCCAAAACTTTGGCAAAGTAGCAGGGTATAAAATTAACCCTCAAAAATCAATGGTTTTGGGCTGAGAAGTTGGCTCGGTGGTAGAGGGCTTGCCTTGCATGCATGAAGCCCTGGGTTCGATTCCTCAGCACCACATAAGCAAAAAGAAAAAAGCCGGAAGTGGTGCTGTGACTCAAGTGGTAGAGCACTAGCCTCGAGCTGAAGAGCTGAGAGACAGCATCCAGGCCCAGAGTTCAGGCTCCATGACC